>NW_028317809.1:10920000-11220000 GCF_062004578.1 Staurois parvus
GTTACCATGACATTGGCACGAGCATCAGATCGCAAAGGTAGCGTATCTTGAGTGCTGTGTGGGAAACATGCTTGTTACACGCCTTTCCTGCACTGTGTTCTGGTGTGAACCAGCACTGAATGGAGAAGCTGGGCAGAAAGAGCTTGATGAGTGCATATGACAGGCTCTGCACTGAAAATTTGCAAAGGTGGGATAGGGGGGTCATCAGAGGACACAAGCAGCACAAGGAACACATCTGATTGATAGTAAGTAATGTCCCTTGTGCTGATTTTTTTTTAAACTTTTTCTTTTAGATCAAGCATTAACTTTCCACTTAACATCCCCCACTCTGACTTAGCTATGCAAATATTTGGAAAAATTGTTTAGCTATCAAATGCATTTTTAGAGGCAGACCTACAATCCCTCTATTGAGACATATTGGAAGTGGGTTGTACCCAAGGCAATGTAGTGGGTGTTCACTTTATGTGGATGGGACGGTGAATTGGCTCTGGAAAAAAAAAAGGCAAATGCCTGTATTTTTTGCAGATGTTACATGACCCTGTGAAGTTCAGCTATGTCACGCATAAATACTAACAGACTTTCCATATTGTTACGCATTATTACAGATCCCAGTTGCAGTAACATATAACCGTTTTTTTCCTGGCCAGGAAATGGATTCATATGTCTGTGTATAGCACAACAACCACGGCACCACCTGCCTGGAGTTTGCATGCTCTCCCTGTGCCTGCGTGGGCTTCCTCCGGGTAGTCCGGTTTCTTCCCACATGCTGGTAGGTTAATTGGCTCCTGTCTAAAATTGGCTCTAGTATGTGTATGTGTGAATGTAAGTCAGGACCGTAGATTGTGTGCTCCTTGAGGGTTAGGGACTGATGTGAATGTACACATATATATATATCTGTAAGGCACTGCGTAAATTGATGGCGCTATAGAAGTACCTGTAATAAAATAAATAAATAACTTTCAAGATGTATTATAAACAATTTTATGTGACTGTAACAGAATGACTGGGATAGCTTCCACATTAGAGTGTCAGCTCCTGAGTGCTGTGAAAATCACGATGGAATTTATTGGTGAGATATTTCTAAATCAATATGTAAATCAGATGTATGCTTACTCAACCACACTAGGCACTAGGGCATAATCAATAACAGTTATTTACCTACTACCTAGATGAGAGCGTTGAGCGCTCATCTTTAACTACATTATTTAATTATCACGTTAAATATGTTCACAATCGCAGATATATGCAGATGTTTTCCTTCATAATTAACACAAAGCCTAGATTTAGCTCAGAAGGAGCCCACTGCTGCAGGACAGCCCTGTCTTCCACTTGCTAGTAACATCCCTTTGCTGCCATCTCATGGAACGCGCCCTTTTTAAAAAAAAAATTCTCTCATTCAAACAGTTGTTCATAAGCGTAAGACTCATAGAATGAAAATGAACATTTAATATAGTCCGCCTGATACTTGAGTCCTGTGCAAAGTTTATAGGTGGTTCGTCTGATACAATAATATGAGCTACTAGCATCAATGCACAAAGTACTCGATAGATAAGCATATGCATTTTATTGCTCACTAAACCAATATAACATATTTACCAAATTAGCAGATATAAAATACAGGACACAGAAAATGGTGGAGCTGGCAATTCTTTATATCACTTGCCACAGATTTTCCATTATGGCCTCCAAATCTATATGATCAATATAGTATAATATATATAATCAAGATGTATCCTAATACAGCA
The DNA here is from genome assembly GCF_062004578.1 of Staurois parvus. Classification (NCBI taxonomy): domain Eukaryota; kingdom Metazoa; phylum Chordata; class Amphibia; order Anura; family Ranidae; genus Staurois; species Staurois parvus. The sequence goes on from NW_028317809.1 coordinate 10,921,746, forward strand.
TGTTTCAAGTACATATAAATCTAGCCTTCTTTATAGGGATCAGTGTTCATCAACATAGTATAGAGACCTAATTACTAAAGCAATTATAAGACAAACTATGCATTGTAGTCTGCGAGCATGGAATCAAAGGCAATGCTAATTACCCTATACCAATCAGTCCATTAAATACATTAAATCAATGTCAGAATTTTCTGTAGGGATGATGTCACATGGGTGATTTTTTTACAGCAATTACCCGCCCCTCATATTATTTTAGTACGTTCTTGCTAAGAAATTCTGAATGATTTTCTATTGAATCGCTAAGTTTTCAATTTTTAAAGCAGTTTGTTGCTCTGTCACCCAGCAACCAAGAATCAGCAGCATTTTACATCGAAGGCAAAATCGCCAGCGACAATCGCTCTTCAATCGCATATATGGCTTAGCTACAAATTGATGCTCGAGATTGACTCTTAGCAGAGCACAACCCAATGCTATAGCATTAGCGCCAGCGACTTAATTTGATTGCCAGCTGCAAATTGCTGTACCGCGACATATCTCTGTTACAAATTCACCCGTGTGACATCAGCCTTTTGGTGCCTGTAAACGCTTTGATAAATGATCAGTTTCTTCTGATAGGAATAATTGACCTTTGGTTGACAACCCAACCAATCGATATACCACACACGGGGAAGCAGGTTATGACTGATAGGTCATTGATACAATTGTAAGTTACTGATCACCACGCAATCGCATAATCTGATCAAATAAAATATAATCGTATCAATGACCAAACCATCTCAATGCTGCTGACTGATCCTAACTGATCAATCATCTTCCACCTTGGTCAATCAAACTGATTGATTGTTAGATTGTAAGCTCCAAGGAGCAGGGCCCTCCTAACCCTCTTGTATTGAACTGTATTGTTGTTGTATTGTCTCCTTTTATATTGTAAAGAGCTGAGCAAACTGCTGGCGCAATATAAATCCTGTATATTAATAATGCTATATAAATCTTGTATAATAATAATAATGATAATAATAATTGATTCTGATCTAAATAAAATCTAAATCAATCATAAGGGAAGATATGGCTATGATTTGATAATTTTGATCGAATCCTGCATTGATCACATAATAAAATCGCAGCATGTATGGCCATCATAACTCCTACTACCGCCAAAAAAAACTAAAGATTTTTTTTTTTTCAATGAAGTGAAGCACCAAGAAAGGATTGAAAGCTATATAATAATGAAGAACTGTAATTCAAAACCATTGCTCTAACCGTGCAATGCACATTTGCCAGGGACAAGGGGATATTACCAAAGATCGGAAGAAGTGGAAAAACTTTGACTAAGGAGCCAGACTCAAGCAGAACTTTACCTTGATTGTCTAAATTGGGCTAATAATACTGCTGACACTGCACACTTCTACTTTGAGCTCACTACAGCTGACAAACTCTTCTACAACAATAAAGCCACCGCAGGACCAAATAGCTCCTACAGACAGAAAAGCCATACACAATGAGATGGAGACCTTATCCTATTGTTCCCTGCACACCCTTCAACTGCCAAGGAATTCAGAGCGATAGCAACTGGCTCGCTTCAGCAGACAGCACATCTGGAACTTAGAAATTAAAATTTAGAAATTGCCCTTTTTTACATTTCCAAAGATCCTGAGCTGCACAGGCAGTGCAGTCTACATATTACTTTGTGTTCATTAAAACACATAAACATCACTGTTATACATTGCAAACAATTACAAATAAATTGCGACATAAAAGAAAAAAAAAACAAAAAACAAAACCAAACAAGAAAACTTAAAATGCAACTACAATGTAAGTGTGCCATGGCCAGCTAGAGCTAGGTATGTACCTTCAGGTTCTGGAGGGTGGTAAAGTGCCCAGAGCTTCTTTTGTTTAGTGGAGACTGGACAGAAGAGAAAGGAGTAAAGATGTGTTCCCTGGGAGGAAAGAAAGGTAGTGCTTCCCCCAAATTGGGCAGGGGGAGTGTCTGCTGGTGGGTGCAGAAAGAAGTCCAGCCTCCCACATTCTTCATCCAAAAGTTTCTAACTTGAAGTAGAGGGTGATGGGAGCCAGAAAGGGAAGAGAGAGGGGGGTAGGGGGGCTGAGAGCTGGAGACTTTATCACCTAGAAGATTCAGACTCTACTCATTAGAGAGAAATCCCTAGTGCTTACCCCTTGATCCAGCCCAGCACTAGCATTCCAGATCATTTTCTAGCTCTCAGGCATCAATGCAAGTGAGCTTTTTTTTTTTCTTTTCATTGAAAGAAGTAAATTACGTGTTTAAAAAGACTGAAAATGTCACATAGCCTTCCTGAAATGGATTGATTCATTTAGATAGAGCAAGATTTATTTAAAAAGCAGGGCAATTAATTCACTTAAAGTGCACGTACATTCTAACAACACATTTCTCGTTTGCTCTCTTTTGCTCTGTTAAATATACCATTTAACGTTTTTATATATATATATATCTGTTTGATAAGTGCAAGAAAAAATAACTGTTAACCAGCCAAAACTTCCCCTGTTATGGAGAAGTCCTAACACAAGGGTAGATTTACTAAAACTGGAGCACTCAGAATCTGGTGCAGCTGTGCATGGTAGCCAATCAGCTTCTAACTTCAGCTCATTCAATTAAAGCAATTCTAAAGTTTTTTTTTTTAGAAAATAACAAACATGTTTATACTTACCTGCTGTGTGCAGTGGTTTTGAACAGAGCAGCTCGGATCCTCCTTTTCTCGGGTCCTCCGCAGGCTCTCCTAGCTCCTCCCTCCTGTTGGGTGCCTGCACAGCAAGCAGCTTGCTATGGGGGCACACGGAGCTGCGGCTTGGCCCCACCCCCTCTCCTCAGTGGCTGACTGGCTGTGATTGACAGCAGCGGGAGCCAATGGCTCCCACATGCTGTCCGAGCCAATGAGGAGGCAGAGACCTGGGACACCCGGGGCTGTTATTCATACCGCTAGATCTTGATGAGGCTCAGGTAAGTATTGAGGGGGCTGGGGACACTGCTGCACACACAAGGTTTTTTACCTTCATGCATAGAATGATGGCTCCCGCATGCTGCCCAGCCAATGAGGAGGCAGAGACCCAGGACAGCCGAGGCTGTCATTCGTACCGCTGGATCTTAATGAGGCTCAGGTAAGTATTGAGGGGGCTGGGGACACTGCTGCACACACAAGGTTTTTTACCTTCATGCATAGAATGATGGCTCCCGCATGCTGTCCCAGTCAATGAGGAGGAAGAGACCCAGGACAGCCGAGGCTGTCATTCGTACCGCTGGATCTTGATGAGGCTCAGGTAAGTATTGATGGGGCTGGGGAAGCTGCTGCACACAAAAGGTTTTTTACCTTCATGCATAGAATGCATGAAGGTAAACAACCTTCAGCCTTTAAAACCACTTCAATGCAGATTCCAGCCGTTTTTGTGTTTATTAAGCCTGGGTTCACATATCTGCGGTGCAGTATATCGCATGTGATTCGCACAGGAACCGCATCGCATTCCTGTGCAAATCACATGCGATTTGTGTGTGGTGCAATTGAAGCCATACATTGTGTATGGCTCTTTTTGCACTGCACCGCACCAAAAACGCGCAGAACCCTTTTTTTGGTCCGAAGTAGAATCGGATCGCATGGGTATTCACATCTATGTGATCCGATTCTGCACATCGCACTGCGATTTGCGGACCGCTTTTGGGGTGTTGTTAACTTAACATACACACCCACAGCGGTTCGCATAAACGGGGTGCAATTCTGATGCAGTGCGGACTTCAAACTGAAAACGCAGCAAATTCCAAACTGCATCAGTGTGAACCAGGGCTTAAAATCAGCAGCTACAGTTTTTGTTCTTTTTAATAAACACACACTCACCTGTCCCAGGGTCCAGCGATGTGCTCACCTGCTCTGTCCCTTCTCCCTTCCACGGCGCCGGCATCTCAGTTGTGGGCACCAGGCTGTGACAGCTTGCCACTTCACAGCCGGGTGCCCAGTGTGCATACATGAGTCATGCTGCACCTCCTAATTGGTCTGGCAGTCTTCTGGGACCTGTGAAAGTTCCCGGGAGACTGCAGGAGGAAGGAGGGGGCTATAGCCGCTGGCAGTGATCATTGGCTTCTGCTGGCCAAGAAGCCTTCTTGCCATTAGAATACAATAACGCTGCGGGAGGGATTCCCCCATTAACACTGAATATGGGGTCAATTCACTAAAGGTTACTGCCAGCAATAAAATGCTCACGTGACTCACTTGCATATATTATTGCATATGGTAACAAAATGTCCAATTCACAAAAAAAAAACCAAAAAAACAATTCTGCAGTATCTAACGCAAAATAAAAAATTGTCAGTAATTACCGTAAAAAACTATGTGGTAAGCTGCTAAATCCAATTCAAAAACAGAACAGAAAGTAAAAAAAGATTCAATAGTTATCACCAGGGGTTTGCTGGCGGTAGCACATGCAGTATTTTTTTAGATTCTACATTTTTTTTTAAAAAGGTGTGGGTCTCCCCCAAATCCATACCAGACCTAAAATCCCTTAAGATTATGAGGGGACCCCCACACCTTTTTTTTTCTTAATTTTGGTGTGGGGCACCCCCAAAATCCATACCAAACCTAAGGGCCGGGTCTTCTTTTAAATTTTGGTGTGGGGTTTTCCGTAAGATCCCTACCAGACCTGAAGAGCCTGGTATGGAAGGGAGGGGGGACACCCCACGCTGTTTTTTTCATCATTTTTAATTGCTGGCATGTTTTGTTTACATTCAGCTGTCAGCGGGACACTGATGAGTTATCCGTTGTTAACCACTTGCCCTCCTGAGGATTTACCCCCCTTCCTGACCAGGCCATTTTTTGCGTTACGGCACTGCGTTACTTTAACTGACAATTGCACGGTCATGCAACGCTGCACCCAAATGAAATTCACGTTTTCCTCACGAATAGAGCTTTCTTTCGGTGGTATTTGATCGCCCGTGCATTTTGTATTTTATGCGCTATAAAAAAAAGACAAACAATTTCGAGAAAATAACAATATTTTTGACTTTTTAATGTTAAACATGTCCAGTAAAAAAATGTTAAAAAAATCAAATTTCTACATAAATTTAGGTCAAAATGTGTTCTGCGAAGTCTTTGCTAAAAAAAATCCCAATACATGTAAATTAATTGGTTTACGTCAAAGTTATAGCGTTTACAAAAGGCAGCATACATACTGAGATTTTTTTTCTAATTCTTACTAGTAATCAGCGACTTATAGCGGGCATTCTGACACTGGGGGAAACTGACTTGGTGTCACTGACATCCCCAGTGACACCAATACAGTGATCAGTGCTAATAAAAAGCACTGACAGTGTGCTAATGGCACCGGGCAGGAAGGGGTTAACATGTGGGGCGATCAAAGGGTTAACTGTGTGCTGTGTGTGTTTTACTGTGGGGCTGTGTGTATGTGCTTCACTGTAAGCACACTGCTTTGTATGGCTCTGCTATGCAGAGCCATGAAAAGCAGTGTGCAGGAGCTGACAGGGGAGATAACTGTTTTGTTTACAAACAGCTCTCCCCCCCCCCCGTTGGAGATTATTATTATACAGGATTTATATAGCGGCAACAGTTTGCTCAGCGCTTTACAATAGAACGGGAGACAATACAGAAACAATACAGTTCAATACAAGAGGAAAAGGAGGGCCCTGCTCCTTGGAGCTTAAAATCTAGGAGATGCTGGGCAATAACTGGACTCCAGTGAATAATTACCGGCTGGGACCTGGTGAGTGACAGCCGCAACCACGAATGGCGGCGGGTAGGGCACGAGCGTCCCCTACCCAGAAATGCAAAATTACGTATATATACGTGATTTTGCGCATCTTTGCTGCCCTGTAGCAGTACTTCTGTTATAGGGTGGACGGGAAATGGTTAATGATGCGGTGGCCGGCTTCCTTAACAAACAGCTACCATGCGATAAATTACCGCATGAAATTATGTGGTAATTACTGAATACCAATATTTTACCGCATTACTTATTTTATTGCATTTTTTTAGTCGTTGTGTAAGTGTCTTAGTGAATTGACCCTTATGTTGCTAAAGGAATTAAGCCATTTTTTTCCCTTCCACCCTTGGTGGAAGGAAAGAAAATCGAACCGTGTATGGCTTGCCTTATTCAGAGCTGATGGGCTGCTGGGGGAGCTAGAAATCACTGCAAAAGTAGGTGTTACTACAGTGAGAGCTGCAATCTTGCAGATCCTGCTCAGATTCCATGAGAGTGGTTGCCCTACTACAAACTGACCACAGAAGGTTGCTCACTCAGAAATTCTACCATTCATAGGAATCTGTGTATGTTTTTCAATGAATATAAGGCATTCTCTGATTGCCTGGAGTTTGCATGTTCTCCCTGTGCCTGCATGGGTTTCCTCCGGGTACTCCGGTTTCCACCCACACTCTAAAGACATGCTGGTAGGTTAATTGGATCCTGTCTAAATTGGCCCTAGTATGTGTATGTATGAATGTGAGTTAGGGACTTTTAGATTGTACGCCTCTTGAGGATTGATGTGAATGTACAATATAAATACTGTATGTAAAATGCTGCATAAATTTACAGCACTATATAAGTAACTGAAATAAATAATTGATGTGTATCCCGTCAATGATCTACTGTACATGCTAAACTTCAGCTGCTGAAGCTGACAGTCGGGACTGAAGCACAGCGATCACAGCAAGTTACTTGTTATGCAGTTCCTCCATCCATAAAATGTCTTGTGTTCTTTTCAAAAAATATAAGTCATTCTGTGATTATTCAAGGGGAGATATTGACTTTCATATTTCCTTTGTCCAATCACAGAATGCCTTTTATTCTTTGAAAGGAATCAAAGACACTTTAAGAAGGGAGGAGCTGTAGAGCGATGCATTTCTTCACTTACTTTAAAGAGCACACTAAGCTCACAACACAGCCAGAGAACTGACTACACTTTCTGCCTAGTGTGGTCAGTTTTAATAAGAAAACAGAGTGACTGGCAGGAACACCAGGGATTTCACACAAAGGAAGCAACACAGAGAGAACAGGATACTTTTTCATACAAGTACATTTTACAGCAGGCACATATCAGGAATATGGAATGTTGGGTTTCCATATTCTTTAAATCACTGTCAGGAGGTGTACGAACCTAACGTTTTTCAGGAATTAAGCAGCAGCCACAAGTGGCACACACATCTTTAGATATTACTGGCACCTACGTTGTAGTTAATAGCATTATTATTTGCCCAGAATTCATCTTTAAAGCATAGTTCCAGTGAAACTGTAAAAAAAATAAAAGTCAGCAGCCACAAAAACTGTAGCTGCTGACTTTTAAAAAACAGACACTTACCTGTCCCTCGATCCCGCAATGTCCTCCCCGCAGCCAGTTTCACTGGCCTTCCTGTGTTGCCAGTGTCAGCATCTTCAGTGTGGACACATGGCTGTGCCAGCTTAAAGCTTCACAGCCAGGAGCCCACTGCACATCTGTGAGAAGCGCTGCGCTTTGTGTATGGCCCCGTAGTCTACTGGGACCTGTCATGTGTCCCAGAAGACTATGGGAAGGGAGGGGGGAAGACAACTTCCGCTTCTGATCGCCTAGACCAGTGGTCGGCAAGCCGCGGCTCGCAAGCCACATGCGGCTCTTTACAAACTTTAATGCGGCTCTTCTGTGTGCCGGGCGGCCGCCCGAGAAGAGGGAGGGGAGCGGGCGCCCGGCACACAGAAGAGCCGCATTAAAGTCAGGACTCTGCAGCTGTCAGGATGTAGGCGGGTCAGCCAGGATGTAGGCGGGGCAGCGTGACGAACTCCTCTCCTCTCACAGTCCGCCCTGAAGACCGGAACGGCGCGAGGAACGCGCGGAGCAAAGGTAAGTGAATTAACACAATATGGGGGATGAATTACTATGGGGGATGAATTACTATAGGGGGGGTGAATTACTATATGGGGGATGAATTACTATATGGGGGATGAATTACTATATGGGGGATTAATTACTATGGGGGATGAATTACTATATGGGGGATGAATTACTATATGGGGATGAATTACTATAGGGGGGGTGAATTACTATATGGGGGATGAATTACTATGGGGGATGAATTACTATATGGGGGATTAATTACTATGGGGGATGAATTACTATATGGGGGATGAATTACTATATGGGGGATGAATTACTATATGGGGGATGAATTACTATGGGGGATGGATTACTATGGGGGATGAATTACTATATGGGGGATGAATTACTATATGGGGGATGAATTACTATGGGGAATGAATTACTATATGGGGGATGAATTACTATGGGGGATGAATTACTATATGGGGGATGAATTACTATAGGGGGGATGAATTACTATAGTGGGGATGAATTACTATATGGGGGATGAATTACTATATGGGGGATGAATTACTATGGGGGATGAATTACTATATGGGGGATGAATTACTATATGGGGGATGAATTACTATGGGGGATGAATTACTATATGGGGGATGAATTACTATATGGGGGATGAATTACTATGGGGAATGAACTACTATATGGGGGATGAATTACTATGGGGGATGAATTACTATATGGGGGATGAATTACTATATGGGGGATGAATTACTATAGGGGGGATGAATTACTATGGGGGATGAATTACTATGGGGGATGAATTACTATATGGGGGATGAATTACTATATGGGGGATGAATTACTATGGGGGATGAATTACTATATGGGGGATGAATTACTATGGGGGATGAATTACTATATGGGGGATGAATTACTATGGGGGATGAATTACTATGGGGGATGAATTACTGTATGGGGGATGAATTACTATGGGGGATGAATTACTATATGGGGGATGAATTACTATGGGGGATGAATTACTATATGGGGGATGAATTACTATGGGGGATGAATTGCTATGGGGGATGAATTACTATATGGGGGATGAATTACTATGGGGGATGAATTACTATGGGGGATGAATTACTATATGGGGGATGAATTACTATATGGGGAATGTATTTTCAGTTTTAAAAATGTGGCTCTCAAAATAAATTTCAATCGTGGTTTTGGCGAGATTTGGCTCAGTTGAAAAAAAAGGTTGCCCACCACTGGCCTAGACGATTGCAGTGAAAGTGAGAGCGGGTACCTGTCAATTTCAGCTCCCAAAGGTGCCAATCCTTAACGGGGAGCGGGGGACCAGTCCTTAAAGCGTAACTTCCCCTTTTTGGTGGAGGTCTGCTTTAAGTTAGATCATTGCAAGATGAATTTTGGTTAAGCTGCCCATACATGTGTAGATTTCTCTCATTCAGCCTTGCGGGCTGAGATAACGAAGTCATTTGACTCACCCATCTATGCTAAACTGTATGGATGGATGCGTCTGCAGTGCTGGCCTTTCTGACAGCTACAACACTAGTGTTCTGACAGCTGGCTAATGCAGCTGTCAGAATACCTGGATAGTGCCTGCATCAGATTGGACACAGGTGTATTCAACTAAGGATTTTCCACTTGCCTCCTTCAACAAAAGTCAATTGCAAAAAGGAACAAATTTCGATTCTTATATGGCCAGCTTAACTTTAGGGCCGGTTCTTACCAGGATTGAACGCGTTCCTCATTTCAATGGGCTGAAATTGCACTGAATCGCACCAAAAGTAGCGCATGCGTTACTTTTAAAAATGTACTGAAACCAGATCACATGGTACTTTGGTAACATGTGATCGGGTGCAGGCAAACGTACTGTATTTGATATAGGCGTTTGGGGTGTCATTACATTACACTGACAGCGGCTGCAGATCATAGACACAGAGCGTTTTAAACGTGCTGCAGGAAATGCACACAGAGGGGTTTCCTGCACCATGTTCCAGTGTAAACCAGCACTTTGCACTTTTTAAACTTGATATACTATATTGCCAAAAGTATTGGGACACCTGCATTTACACGCATATGAACTTTAATGGCATCCCAGTCTTAGTCTGTAGGGTTCAATATTGAGTTGGCCCACCCTCTACAGCTATAACAGCTTCAACCCTTCTGGGAAGGCTGTCCACAAGGTTTAGGAGTGTGTCTATGGGAATGTTTGACCATTCTTCCAGAAGTGCATTAGTGACGTCAGGTACTGATGTTGGACAAGAAGGCCTGGCTCACAGTCTCCACTCTAATTCATCCCAAAGGTGTTCTATCGGGTTGAGGTCAGGACTCTGTGCAGGCCAGTCAAGTTCCTCCACCCCAAACTCGCTCATCCATGTCTTTATGGACCTTGCTTTGTGCACTGGTGCGCAGTCATGTTGGAATCAGAAGGGGCCATCACCAAACTGTTCCCACAAAGTTGAGAGCATGAAATTGTCCAAAATATCTTGGTATGCTGACACCTTAAGAGTTCCCTTCACTGGAGCTAAGGAGCCAAGCCCAACCCCTGAAAAACAACCCCACACCATAATTCCTCTTCCACCAAATTTTATACTCGGCACAACGCAGTCAGGCAAGTACCATTCTCCTGGCAACCACCAAACCCAGACACGTCCATTGGATTGCCAGACAGAGAAGTGTGATTCGTCATGCCAGAGAACACTTGAGAGTCCAGTAGCAACGTGCTTTACACCACTTTGCATTGCACTTGGTGATGAAAGGTTTGGATACAGCTGTTGGGCCATGGAAACCCATTCCAAGAAGCTCTCTACACACTGTTGTTGTGCCAATTTGAAGGCCACATGATGTTTGGAGGTCTTTAGCTATTGATTCTGCAGACAGTTGGTGACTTCTGCATACTCTACACTTCAGCATGCCCTGACCCCGCTGTGTCATTTTACATGGCCTACCACTTCGTGGCTGAGATGCTGTTGTCCCCAGTTGCTTCCACTTTGTTATAATACCACTTACAGTTGACTGTGGAATATCTAGTAGCAAGGGAATTTCACAAATGGACAGGTGGCAACCTATCACGGTACCATGCTTGAATTCACTGAGCTCCTGAGAGCGACCCATTCTTTCACAAATGTTTGTAGAAGCAGTCTGCATGCCTAATTGCTTGATTATATACACCTGTGGACATGGAGGTGATTGGAACACCTGAATCCAATGATATGGAGGGGCGTCCCTACACTTTTGGCAATATACTGTACTTTTAGATACAAGATATTCAATAATCAGTATAAAGTGCAAAGTACTAAACAAAAAGTTCAGTAAACGCTGTTTCACACTGGATCCAACTTTGAAATTGTGCGACTTCACTTGAAGTTGCACTATTTCAAAGTTGGATGGCAGTGTGACTTCAGGTGCAACTTCATAGACATCTATGCAACTTCATGTACAGATGTCTTTGCACCTTCGCATCCCAAACCGGGAAAAGTAGGAAGAGTTTTCTTGCTGATCATTGCCTGCGAATTGTCATGCGATTTGAACGGTCAAGTTGCAGCAGTGCGAATAGGAAATAGACTAAAATAAAATACTTTTGAAATTAGTCTAGAACAACATGGATTCTGATTTCTCTAGTTGCCGATACATTTAGATCGATTGATAATGCAAGGAGTAAACTAATAGAAAAAAATCATACATTCATTTCCACATTTCAATTAGTTCCAGCCTGCTCCTATTAATCTGAACAATCTTGAAACTTACTTTGTGAAGATCTCCGCACATTTACTTGTGACACCTAATCACTATGCCCTGTGAGTAGGCACTGCTGTGTAACACATTTCACAGAATCTGCCTTCTGAACTACAGAAGTGATGAGAGGAGGAGTTTCAGGAGCAGGCAGTACAGGAATCAGGCAGCAAGGTACCATGGGATATGTAGTCCTTAGAAACAGAAAGTAAGAAGCTGCAAAGCATGCAGGAAATTCAGGAAGTTGTGGAAAGAGATGACCAGCAGACAGGCAGAACTCACATGAAAGGAGATTTTTTAAGTAAGATTATATTGGATTGTCAACATAACTATTGTTTGTATTGTTATTTATGCTGAAAAAATGAAAGTGTATGCTGTGATCATAGATTTCGTTTAAGTAAAAAGTACAAGGACCCATGGCATATGTTTAGAATGGACACTCTTGTAATTAGATCACAACAAAATGAATTCTGATTACCATGGGTGCTGCGCATTGAATTTTTTTTATCTCAAGCTGTAGCTAAAAGTATTTATTTGATATACAGTACGCATCACACAAAGCTAAATGCAAATTGTATTAACCCATTACAACAAATAAGAATTGTCTTTATGTTACTGATGTTAGTAATGAGTAATAATTATTGTTGATACTGCAGTTTTCACATTTTGATCTATAGATGTAATTTGATACAATAGGACTTATTCAATTACCTGTGCAAGGATCTAAATGCAAAGTGCAGTAACCCATACAGTACAAACCAAACAGAATTCACTTCACTTTATTGTAGTTAGATCAGAACAAAATGGAGTCTTGTTTTGCAATTCAACTTTTTATTCTCAAGATTTAATTAGGTATAGCAGAGCTTCATTAATTAACAGTGCATGGAACAAAGAATTAAACCGATTCTAAAGGTTCTTTTTTTTTTGTAAAATAGCAAACGTAAAATAGCAATAGCATACTTACCTGCTGTGTGCAGTGGTTTTGCACAGAGCAGCCTGGATACTCCTCTTCATGGGTCCCTTGTAGGCTCTTCTGACTCCTCCTTTCTGATGGGTACCCCCACAGCAACCAGCTTGCTATGGGGGCACCCGATGCTCCTTGTGTCCATTCACACACGGAGCCGCTGCTTGGCCCCACCGCCTCTCTCTCCTCACTGGCTGACTGGCTGTGATTGACAGCAGCGGGAGCCCGCTTGCTGTCTCAGCCAATGATAAGGCAGACACCCAGGGCAGCTGAGGCTGTCATTCACATCGCTGGATCGCTATGAGGCTCAGGTAAGTATTGAGGGGGCTGGGGGCACTGCTGCACGCAGAAGGTTTTTTACCTTCATGCATTACCTTCATGCAAAAAGCCTTCGGCCTTTACAATCACTTAAGGCTCCATGCACACTGGGCATTTTAATAACGCTGGTAATGTTAGCTGTGTAAGTCACGTTAAAAATTAGAGTTTTTTAGCGTTTTTACATTAGTATTTTGCCACGTTTTTTCACGTTTGTCCGCATTTGCAGTTTTTAGCATTAGTTTACCAAGTTTTACCTCGTTTTATCGCGTTTTTCAGTGTTAGAGTGTTTTTACAGCTAAAAAAACACCTCTAGAAACCCACTAGTCCTGGGTTTTTTTTCCAGCCAAAAAACACCCCTGCCAAAAAACGTTGATTACAATCTATGTGTGCATGGACACATAGGATAACATGCTGGGGCAGGGGTGGGCAATCTTTTTGACTTGAGGGCCGCAATGGGTTCATATATTGGACCCGGGGGCCAGACTAGCTGCTGGCCGGCCCAGCCACTACCATGCCATCCATAGTAAATATAGTAATATTCCCCCATAGTAAGCATAGTAATTAATCCCCCATATAGTAATTCATCCCCCATAGTAATTCATCCCCCATATAGTAATTCATCCCCCCTATAGTAATTCATCCCCCATAGTAATTCATCCCCCATATAGTAATTCATCCCCCCTATAGTAATTAATCCCCCATATAGTAATTCATCCCCCATAGTAATTCATCCCCCATATAGTAATTCATCCCCCATATAGTAATTCATCTCCCATAGTAATTCATCCCCCATATAGTAATTCATCCCCCATAGTAATTCATCCCCCATAGTAATTCATCCCCCATATAGTAATTCATCCCCCATAGTAATTCATCCCCCATAGTAATTCATCCCCCATATAGTAATTCATCCCCCCTATAGTAATTAATCCCTCATAGTAATTCATCCCCCATAGTAATTCATCCCCCATATAGTAATTCATCCCCCATAGTAATTCATCCCCCATATAGTAATTCATCCCCCATAGTAATTCATCCCCCATATAGTAATTCATCCCCCATAGTAATTCATCCCCCATAGTAATTCATCCCCCATATAGTAATTCACCCCCCTATAGTAATTCATCCCCCATATAGTAATTCATCCCCCATATAGTAATTCATCCCCCCTATAGTAATTCATCCCCCCTATAGTAATTCATTCCCCATATTGTGTCAATTCACTTACCTTTGCTCCGCGCGTTCCTCTCGCCGTGTTCCCGCACCGTTCCGGTCTTCAGGGCGGACTGTGAGAGGAGAGGAGTTTGTCACGCTGCCCCGCCTACATCCTGACAGCCAATGTTTGCCACGCTCCGCGGGCCGGATTAACAGGTCCGCCGGGCCGTAGTTTGCCCATTGCTGTGCTGGGGGGTAGAAAAAATGTCAAAAGCCAAAAACAGAGTGGAGAGGGATTAGATAGCTTGTCAGTTTTTATTGTTGTCTGTGCCCCTATTGAGGAGCTTCCCCCTTTCAATTTGTCCTATTTACCATTGTCATTGAGAGTAAAAGTAAAAGAAAACCCCAAATTTTGGGCTGTCCCACAAAATGGGGACACTAGTTCTGGTGACCTGGGGATCCCCAAGGAATTCCCTTATTCCTTCTCACTTCTTCTTTGGCTGTGGACAGGAACTGAATGTAAATCTCTGCAACGGGACACAGATGGCAAAAAAAAAAAAAAAAATCTGACAGGGGTTATAACCCTCCCTTACTCTATCCAAAATTTTAAAAAAGATTTTGCCTATAGTATTACTTTAAATGCAACGTACAGCAGCCCATAGCAACAGATCAGATATCACTTCACTTTAAATTGATTTAGTGCAAGATATGTGCTATGATGTAAGATGTTTATCAGTATTATACTTTGCACATTTTGTACTCAAATGTATTTCTGTGTGATGAAAACTAGTCATGCTGCATGCTGCCTTTAGGTATGCTGATGTGCACTTTGCCTTTCAAGTCAGTTCAAATAGAGTCTATTAAAAAGCAATGTAAGTCTCCTAAAATGCTTGTCAGTACATATTATTGCAATATATATGAACTCTGCTATGAATGAGCCGTAAGGTTCCAATATGGTTCTAATGGGTTACAAGACTGCTTTTTTAATCACAAAACGCAAAGTATGGCTTTATTTATTATAATGAAATTAATGAAGTATGTATGCATAGTGTCACTCTTTAAAGTGATATTAAAGGCTTATTTTTTTAATACCAGGAGAACATGTTATACTTACCTGCTCTTTGCAAGGGTTTTGTACACAGCAGCCCTGATCCTCCTCTTCTTGGGTCCTCCACCAGCACTCTGGGCTTCTTACGCCTGCCGAGCATTTGGTATGGGGTCACTCGTGTGTACTCGCTCCCGAGCCCTGCTCTTTGTGTCCATAAGACACGCAAAGCAGGGCTCAGCCCCACCCCCACTCCCTCCTCACTTACTCCCGCTGCTGTTTCTGAGGCAACAAGGAGGCAGAGAGCCAGTAGCCGCTCTCGTGCACATCGCTTGATCGGGATCAAGCAAGGGTAAGTATTAGGAGGTGCTGCGGGAAGAGTTGCATACTGAAGTTTTTTTATCTTCATGCATAGAATGCAGTAAGGTATAAAAACCTTCTTCCTTTACTTTACCCTCACTAGCAAATGTGTTCTCCAAAATGGGATCATTTACGATTTGTGCGTAGGTTATATGAAAAAGAGAGAAAAAGTCTCACACGTGATATCGCCATACTCGGGAGGAGTAGTAGAATGTGTTTTGGGGTGCATTTCCATGCTATTTGATAGAAATAACTTAATAATTAAGAACTTTGTGTAAAAAAAAATATTTTCATTTTCTTTCCTGAATTTAAAAAAAAAATTTGTAAAAAAAATTATATTTTTTAGAAGACTCCCTATGCGTTTTAGAAAATACCTTGGAATATTTGCTTTCCAAAACGTGGTCATTTTGTGAGTGTTTTTGTTGCTCCAGGGCCTCCAAAAATGTTTTAGGGAGTCAGGAAATTAGATGTGTAATTTATGCCCCTTGAAAGCCCAAAGGCACTCCTTGGATTTTGGGCCCCTCTATGTATCTAGGCTGTGAAAAAGTTCCATACCTGTGGTATCCTCATAGTCAAATAGCAGAACGTGTTTTGGGGTATAATTATACTTATGTCTATGCTGTGTGTGAGAATTAACTTGTTACAATTACAACTTTGTGATAAAAAAAAAATGTAATTTCTTTATTTTCCAAAAAATTGTGATAAAAAAATAGATTGTAAGCTCTAAAGAGCAGGGCCCTCGATCCCCTCATGTTTTGCATTGTATTGGTATTGTTCTGTCACGTTCTGTCCCCCTTTGTAATGTACAGCGCTGAGCGAACAATCAGCGCTTTATAAATCCTGTATAATATAATAATGATAATAAAAA
The DNA here is from genome assembly GCF_062004578.1 of Staurois parvus. Classification (NCBI taxonomy): domain Eukaryota; kingdom Metazoa; phylum Chordata; class Amphibia; order Anura; family Ranidae; genus Staurois; species Staurois parvus. The sequence goes on from NW_028317809.1 coordinate 10,938,037, forward strand.
ATATAATACAACTTCAAAAAACTCACCATGCCTCTTACTAAATACCTTAAACTGTCTGCTTTCTAAAAAGGGTAAATTTGGGGGGTATTTGTACTGTCCTGGCATTTAAGAACCAAGAAATGAGAGAGGCAGTCAGTACATTAAAACTGATCACTTTTCAAATATATACAGTATATACCATAGTTTATTGACCCTATGCCTTTCCCAAAGACTAAATTATATACACTGGTTTGGGTTATGTTTACCAAAGAAATGTAGCAGAATGCAGTTTGACCCTAAATTTATGAAGAAAGATTATTTATTTGCAAACTTTTATAACAGAAGCTAAGAAAAACAAGTTTTTTTTCCCACAAGGTTTTTATGGCAAAAAAAAGTAAAAAAAAAAACAGTGTTTATTAAATAGCAACAAAAGAAAGCTCTGTCTGTCTCAAAATAATAAAGATTTCATTTGGGTACAGTATTGCATGACTGCGTAACTGTCATTCAATGTGTGGAAACACTGAAAGCTGAAAATTGGCCTGGACATGATCACAGGTAGCCGCACACAGAGTGATTAGCTGCAGTTTGGGACAGATGTCCGAGCCTGGACGCAGTCAGCTGCTGATCGCATAACCCGGTCCTTCCAGCAGCAAGAATCTGCAGATACTGCAGGAAGCCGTGTGAAAGGGGCCTAAAAGAAAACTAAAGAAAAAATGCCTCTAAAAGCAATCTTTTTTCTGTCCTACATGAGGCCTACATGGGTGGACATCACAGCAGAATATACTGGTGCAAGAGTAGAAAGAAGGTTATTTGATTCTGGGACATTGATTATCACTCTCTATGACAAAATGCAACTCCTATTCTTATCATTTATTTACAGTTCGTACACAGTTGTTTGTGATGCTGAACACTGTGGAAGAGATGTCTCCTAAAATTAGTGGCTGCTGTTCTTGTTTAATTTTGTCATGCTTGTGTCAGAGTTGACAGCCCACTTATAGAACCCTTTGATACCTGGGGTTGTCAGCGTTGACAGATCAGCATCTATAAACATCCCTTAATAGTACTGCAGCAGCTGTACTGTCCTGTTCTGTAAACTTGGAATGTGACTTAGGGTGGTCATACACAGCCACATGTGACAGATTCAAGTATAGTTTCAAAGAATCGGAGAATTAGGTTCCGAAGGGGTACCCTGGATAGACTCATTGAACAGAAGATTACTTTTGAGTGTCATTCTGTGGAGGAATAAAGAACAGGACAAAAATGGAGGAAAATGAAAACTGCCATTGTCTGTTATTCGCCTGTTGAAATTGGCAGTTAAGTGATGTGATTAAAGGTGAACTCGGGAACAAAAACTTTCATTCAAACATATACAGCTTATCCCTGGAGAAGTCGCTGATGGATGGGTCTCCTGATTATACAGTAGATGAAAACAACCATTCTGGCAATTTTAAACCCTCTGACATAGAATGGCAACAACAATAAGCAATGACAGCTGTCGATTTTGTACAACACAGCAAACAATGAGAGGACCTCTCAAAGTATCTTTGTATCTCAACCCTAAAAATAGGGAGATCCGAACTAAAGGGATGGTACTGGAAGATAAAAGGTCCTTCAGTCTCTCAAAACCCCTCTCACTGGCCAGTGTAGTAATAAACTTTGGGGCCCAAAGTTCCTGCTTTGGAGTGCCCAGGTTTAAAAGATAAGTTCACCTTTGGAACATGTTACATGTTCCACCCATTTTAAAGGTGGAACATGAAACATGTTCCAGCATTTGCAGCCTCTCCCCCCTTACTGTGGCTCTCCCTGCACCTGCTGTTACTATTTGAAAATAGAGCAGCCGTGCAGGGCTCTGGCCACACAGCCACGTCATTCATTCACGGTTTCTTGTACCATCAGCCATTGTGGCTCCCGGCTTGTAGTTCTCAATGAAATATGAGGGTGCTGGTGAGTGCTCTCATAGTTCATTGATTCTTTCTGTTCTCAGGTACAGTAACCGCCTTCCTGTTTGAGGTACGGACAGACAACTATGCTGAGAGTCTGCAGGAGCCTGAGATTGCACCCACAATCTGGCTCCTTAGATAAAAAAAAATAAATGCACATTTTTTTATCTGCAAAAAAAGTTTGCATTTATTATTTTTTTTTTCAAAAGGTGAACTTATCCTTTAAATGGATCCTGCAGTACAGGGCATAATTACCCAAATTGTATCCTATGGCAAGGTGGCACTATCCCTTTAAGAAATGAGTAAGGAAGGCGTGGTCGCAGGTATTTCACCACCATGCAGTCTCACCCTCTCTGGCATCTGACACCGGTGAGGATGGCAGTGACTCAGGACCCAGTAGTGTCAGTCTCCAATGGAACCAGTGATGCCCCTTTCATCCAGCTTGCTGAGTCTGTCTAATAGCTGTGTCCTCCATGCAGATATGGCAGGGCAGGCTCTCTACAGTCCTGTGACAAACAATAAGAACAGACAGCTCTCCAACTCAGCAGCCAGTCTCGGGTCACCTCTTACATCCCATGTGAGACTGCCCCCATCCCTGGCTTCTCTTTCCTTTTTCTCCTTCGGCAGCTTTCTGTCCTGCTGGGACTTGTAGTCTCTTCCAGCACTTGGCTTGATAGAAGCTGTCTCCTGGGGACTACATCCCCCATAGTTCAAAGTGGCTCCCAACATCTTTTCCTTTGCCAGGCTCCACAGCAGTCAGTTACAGTATCCTCTGCAACCTGGGATGGTGGGTAGAATCAAAATGCTTCTGGCTGGTTGCTAGGGGTGGGTCCTGCCCCCTACCTGCTTTAACAGCCAATCACTGCTCAGTTTTATCTCTGGGCAGGATTTAAAGTTGTTGCAAACCTTAGACGTGAAAAAGAATATCCCTCAATAGTGCACACTTGTCCCTATTCAGAGCACTAAGTGTCATTTCTCTCTGCTGCCACGTTCCTCTGCTATCAGCATGAGTAACTTCTGGTTATTCTGACACTAAGAGAAAAAAGGTGACAGAAGAGGAATCTCCAGCACACAGCATGTGACTGATAGCCATAGCTCTGTTTCACTGAGCTGTATGAAGGGGGGTGTATCCCTTCCCTCCAATCAGCTTTCAGAGCTCAACATACTGAGATCTACAGAATGTAACCTCAGCTTTCTGCTCCTTTTTTTTTCCTGACAGTTCAGACAAGCTCTATACATTCTGGAACAGCTGTAGAGAAGACTGCAGATAAACAGGTGCAACTTATGTAGGATTTGTTTCATTTCTCTGTATCACCAGAGGCCAGTCCGTTCACTGGGTATATGTAAGGGTTTACAACCACTTTATAGAGCCTAGCTCAGTGCTACAAATACACTCACTAGCCACTTTATTAGGTACACCTTGCTAGTACCGTGTTGGCCCCCGTTTTGCCTTCAGATCTGCCTTAATCCTTCATGGCATAGATTCAACAAGGTGTTGGTAACACTCCTCAGACAGTTTGGTCCATAGTGACATGGTAGCATCACGCAGTTGGTGTAGATTTGTAGGCTGCACATCCATGATGCAAATCTACCTTTCCACCACATCCCAAAGGCGCTCTATTGGCTTGAGATCTGATGACTCTGGAGGCCATTGGAGTACAAAGAACTCATTGTCTAGTTCAAGAAACCAATTTAAGATGATTTGAGCTTTGTGACATGGTGCATTATCTTGCTGGAAGTAGCCATCAGAAGATGGGTACACTGTGGTCATAAAGGGATGGACATGGTCAGCAACAATACTCAGGCAGGCAGTGGCATTTAAACAATGCTTAATTGGTACTAAGGGGCCCAAAGTGTGCCAAGAAAATATCCCGAACTGTTGATACAAGGCAGGATGGATCCATGCTTTCATGTTGTTTACGCCAAATTCTGATCCTAACATCTGAATGTCACAGCTGAAATCGAGACTCATCAGACCAGGCAACGTTTTTCCAATCTTCTATTTTCACATTTTGGTGAGCCTATGCAAATTGTAGCCTCTGTTTTCTGTTCTTAGCTGACAGGAGTCTTCTATTGCTGTAGGCCATCTGCTTCAATGCATTCAGAGATGGTATTCTGCATACCTTGGTTGTAATGAGTAGTTATTTGAGTTGCCTTTCTATCATCTCGAACCAGTCCACCCATTCTCCTCTGACCTGTGACATCAACAAGGCATTTTCGTCCACACAACTAACTCACTGGATATTTTCTCTTTTTCGGACCATTCTCTGTAAACCCTAGAGATAGTTGTGCTTGAAAATCCCAGTAGATCAGCAGTTTTTGAAATACTCATACCAGCCGTCTGGCACCAACAACCATGCCACATTCAAAGTCACCTAATTCCCCTTTTTTCCCTATTCTGATGCTCGGTTTGAATTTCAGCAAGTCATCTTCACCATGTCTAGATGCTTAACTGCACTGAGTTGCAGCCATGTGACTGGCGGATTAGCAATTTGTGTTACGAAGCAATTGAACAAGTGTACCTAATAAAGAGGTCGGTGAGTGTATATTCCTTAATAGCCACAAGGGAAATAAATCCACATTGTGGGCACCGAATGCCTATCAAACTCAGATTATACCCTGTAATAGTACCAATACATCAATTTATCATCACTGTGCTATGCATAACCTATGGAGAGAGAAGAGCTGTAGGAGGGACATATCAGGCCCTATCCACTAAAGGCTTTCTGCATTAAACTACAAAAAACTGAAAACTGGTCTGGTATCTGGGGTAGATACCAGACCAATCAGCCTACAGAAAGAGCAGTGACTGGTCATTATTAGCTCCTGTACAGAGGCAGAGTTTTAACCTGGGTTACTGTACAGATCTGGAATAAATACACAAAGTACACCAATATTTTTGTATTTTAGACAATAATTGCTTATCTGAGAGTTCAGCTTTAGAGTCTGGCAGATATGTCAAATCTTGTATGTCATTCTCATGGAGAGATCTGCACTTTTATCACTAGCCCTTTACTGTGACTAGTAAGCAGGTATGAAAAAAATATAAAAATGCCCCTGGTACCTTTTTCATAGGCTTTTTTGAGTTTGGGCAAGGACACAGGGGCCCCATGATCTCCGATTGCCCGGGGGCCCCATGAGTTGTCAGTCCGCCCCTGCCTAAAAGCTAGAAATTTGATGCGATAGATGATCTTCCGTCATCCCTAAGAAACTCAAATAATAATTTAATTGGACATCCAGCACATATGGGGAGGGGGAGGGATGACAGCAGACTATGCAATAAATAGGGATATTTAGTTCACACATATTGCAATACATGCTTAAGCTGGCTAACTGCGTCAAAGTCATCTACTTTGAAGCAGTCATTACTTTGACGCAGTTGGCCAGCTTAAGCATGTATTGCAATATGTGTGAACTAAATATCCCTATTTATTGCATAGTCTGCTTGAAAGGGTATATACCAGTGTGCAGAGGGTCCTTCAGAATTTCTAGTGTTCTCTGTAGTGACGAATCACACTTCTCTGTCAGGCAATCCGATGGATGTGTCTGGGTTTAGCAGTTGCCAGGGGAACGGTACTTGCCTGACTGCACTGTGCCAAGTGTAAAGTTTGGTGGAGGGGGGATTATGGTGCGGGTTTGTTTTTCAGGGGTTGGAATTGGCCCCTTAGTTCCAGTGAAGGGAACTCTTAGGGCGTCAGCATACCAAGACATTTTGGACAATTTCATGCTCCCAACTTTGTGGGAAACATTCCCATAGACACACTCCTAAACCTTGTGGATAGCCTTCCCAGAAGATTTGAAGCTGTTATAGCTGCAAAGGGTGGGCCAACTCAATATTGAACCCTACAGACTAAGACTAGGATGGGATGCCATTAAAGTTCATGCACGCGTAAAAGCAGGTGTCCCAATACTTTTAGCAATACAGTGTATATAAACATGAGGTTTTCCCTAAAAATCCATACCAGACCCTTAATTCAAGTATGCAGCCGGGCTGGCCAGGAAAGGTACGAGGTGAGCGTATGTCCTTCCCTTGAACCATAGTAGGCTACATACCCTTAATATTCGGGGTTTACAAAGGCCTCTTCGCCACTGAACGGTGGTTGTGGCAGTCTACAGGTGGGAGTTTTATCAGAATCTGGACGCCCCCCTTAATAATAAGTGGGCCCCCAGATACCACCCCCCATGTGAACAAGTATGGGGTATATAGTAACTCTACTCATTTTACAAAAAAAAAGGAACGGTAACCTACAAATAAAACACACCCAAACTTAGCAAGTCCTTCATTAAACAAATAAAAATCCCCAAAATGTCCCTTTTTTAAAATCTGACAATTACAATGCCACCGCCCACCGACTTGCTGGGGGTGGCAGGCATTGTAATATGGTCATGGGGTCACTTTTGGGGAAGCTGGATAACTGTAGCCCCCCGTATTCTAAAGAGGGCTTCCAGATTCTGGTCTGATAAGCCTTCCAACAGACCCCACATCCTTTTCAAGAAACAGGGTAGGAGGTCTCTTGTCCCCCACATCTTTTGAGGCAACTTGTCCCCAGGTTGAGAGCATATTGCTTGCACACTTGCTACCCTCCTAGCCACCCATGCTGCATGCAACTGTGTGGTGTTTTTATTTACCATTAACCTTTCATGTAGGGGAGGGCTGGATATATAGGGCCCCCAGATTCCAGAAATGTAGATCCAAGTCATTCCTGATAAGTGACATCCAATGATGCTTCCCCACCACTAATACCATTGATCATTACCGATCCGTGGTGCTGTTGGAAAATAAAACATAGTGGTAGTGATCACAGGCGACGTCAGTGGTCAATTATGACACGCAGAATCTCTGAAGCTGTTGTTTACATCCCAGCAGTGCTGGAATCTGACAGGATCTGTCATGTAATTTAGCAGTGATAGTGCTATTGCCACTAAATGACAGACTTCCTGCTGATGTTTTTTTACAAATGACAGCCAGACGTTTGGAGCATGTGAACTGGCCAAAAATGGTCATTTTGTGTGCCTGTTTAGCAAACTGTACACAGGTTGGGTATGGGTAAAACTCAATTCAACCCAAACCCAAAACTCATCCCTAATTCTAATTAATTAAAATGGGTCAATGCACTTTGCACAATACTGCCAAATTGTGATCAGCTTACAGAGAAAACGTGTTCTGGTAAGGCTGAAAACTATTTGCAATTGCATGTTTTGAAGGGATGTGTTATCTTTAAGTTAGCTTATGAACTGTTCTTCAGATTCATCAATATAATAGACAATATACCTATCCCAATTCTGACCACAACACAGGGATCAATTATACACTAAGTCTTTTTTAATGTGACCACATATAAAATCTCATCAGCAGACTGCCAAATCTTTATTAGATTTAACTACAACCATATACAATAACATTGACCATGAGAGTTGTTTAATATTCAACCACAGAGTGTAACACAATCAGATTATGACCTTTGGTTTAGCTCCACCAGTGACAACGGAACAGAGATCAGGATAAGTAGAATGCAAGCAGAGTTAGACCAGTAGACAGTCAAGGCACTTGAGACTAAAGTTGGCCATACATGGATCGATATTTGGCTGGTTCAGCAGGGACCAGCTGAATTTTCGACCCATGTATGAGCAGAGTGGATGTACAGAAGTCGATCTACCGATCAACTTCTGTACAAGCAGCCTGTCAGTATTTTTCCACTCAATCAGTGTCACGTGATATAGCAGCACTGATCAGTGTTTTCTGACAGTGGGGAAGTCTCCCAGCTGTCAGAGTACAATGACTCAACAGAGAGGATTCCCCCATCCATCGTGAATCTGAGGATGGGGAAATGGGTCATTTTTTTTTTCATTCAGATCTTTCAGAGGGGACAGATCTTTTTTTCATAATCTGTTATTATTCAGAGGCGTTTGCATGTTCTTTGTCATCCTGAACCTGTTTTGCATTATTGCTTCTAACTTTGGACCTGTTTAGTTAACTGCAAGTTACAGTTAGTCAGTTAGTCCCTGTCTGATCATTCGGCTGACTACCTATTTGGTTAAACTTGGATCTGTTTACTCGCAATCTATTGTATACCACAACCAGACAGGTCTCTTTCCTCCCCCTTTTTCCATTTGACAGTGTTTGGTGCCTAAGCAGTCAGAAAGCACCAGCACTATCATATGGGAAATGTACTCTTGGACCCAGCATGATGATGTCTTTATATTGTCCTCGCAAACCTCCCAGCACTGAAAGCCTCTCAGTTTTTTTTACTGTACATAGATGTTCATTAACAATTGATAATACCAGGGATCTATGGAAGCACTTCTGAACATATAAATATGGCATCCAATGCACCACTAGTAAGGATGCATATCTAGCTTCATGGACCCAACGGTGTCCTTACAGTATTATGCCACAGGAAATAACACAACAGAGCTATATTTTGTGTTTTCCCTTTCTATGTGAACTGTGCCAATGACTGATACTATTTCAGTCTTCTCTCAATGGTGAATTTGCACAACTGTTGTTTACACATGCCTAGGAATGTCTTCCTATTGATCTTGAAAGTGTTTATAGGTGTTTATTTTAACAATATAGCTCATATGCCCGCACATATATGTCAACCAGCAGATAGCTAAAAACTGCTTGTATCTTGTGAGGAATGTGAATGGCACCTTCTCATATCTCAAAGTCTTGAAGCACTGTGGAGCCTCTCTTTTTTAGGGATTCTAGTTTTTTCTTTATAAAGTAAGCCTTTAGACCTATTAGAGAGTCAAACAGTCAATAAGATAACAGAAAAAAGGGATGAGAAGGAAAGAGGTTCCCTGTCTTTAAAAAAAAAAAAGTGTAGTATTTGTTTATTGTAAAAGTGAAAAGAGAAATTACAGTTAAAATTGTCCCTCTGACCTCATGGGATCATCTGAACCCACTGATGTTAAATCCTACCAACCAACTGTGTTACTTCTTTCAACAAAGCAAACTAAATTACAAATAGGTTGCCGTGAGAAAATGATGATGGACTAGGCAGTCCAGTTATATCTCTAGTTCTTGTTTGCTAAGAAAACTATATACATAAATGTTACAGAGAAATGTAAAAAGGAAAAGTTGAGGGGCCTTGCTTTGGCATTAAAGGGTCAAACCATGCTCTTGCTAAGCTCTCGGGCCACATGACTTTAGTACCTGTACAATTAGCAGCTAAACCCACACAAGGACGCTGTCCTTAGGATGCCAAACAAATGGGGGACCCAATGACACTGTTTGACTCAAGTAATTACCCTTTCTAAAGACTTTACAGCCATCCAGCTCAACACCTTCAAGAGCTAAGATGGCATCTGCAGCCTCTGTACAAGGCCAACATGACACCACAGCAAGAGCAAAGAAACTCTATCAACTATATAGACCAGAGCCTGGGAGCAACACCCTACCTCAACAGCCTCCCTCCTCCGATCATCCAGTATGCAGTTCACAAGACACTGATCTGGACCCTCTGCTCTGCTTACTCACACAAGGGGAGCACCTCTCACCTCTGCTGAGCTTTTACAGTCCATAGAAGCAGTGAATTCCTCTCTCCCATTGCAATGGCATGTGCAGACACTAGGTCCTGCTTCACCTACAACATCCGGCTGGGAGACATCAGTACTTACCAGGTAGGCAAGCACTGTGGTCCCATTTAAAATACTGCCCTCCAGTGCAGACTTTGGGCCCTGGCTAAGAGGACTGAGACCTCATTGCAAAGGGAGTTACACCATGTCAAACAAGGTGTAACCGACTTAGACACCAGGCTGTTGACATTAGAACAAAATCTTTCTTAATTAGATATTTTAAATGTATGACTTGAACAACTTCCATTGCCACTAAAATATAAAGCATTAGGACAGATCTGTCATCCCAGACAGATCTTCGTTCTATTTTAATTTTATTGTAAGCATGATTAATAACCTACTGGAGCATGGGAATAGGCATAGATAGGGTGCACAGGTCCCTAGGCTCAAGAAATAGTAATGCAGATCAACCAGCTGTGTCCTATTCCATTTGCATTCTTACACCTTGAAAGAGGACATTTTGCAGAAAACTTGGCATGGGGGGCCTTTATAACTTTCAGGGGCACAGATACACCCCTTTCCAGAGGTTTACAGGAAGACCTTGCAGATTAAAACCCCTTCTTGTCAAACTTCCAGATCAGAGCTGCACATTCAAATAACGGCATCCCTTTCTGTTGGTGGTGTGTGGGGGTAAATGCAACTTCACAATCAGATACCACTCTAATCTCCCAGATTTGTTTGAATTTGCAGAAATAGAACCAGTGCAGATTCCTGACCAGGCCATTCCTTCAACCAGCATCATACTGTCAGAGTGTCTCCTTGCTCCTGTTCCTCCTCTCAGAGCATTTTGATGAATGAGGGCACTTGTGCTTCCCCATTCATTAGAAAATATATGACATCATAGATGGGACAAGTCGGGGGCAGGCCAGGCATGTCAGGGGCAGGGCTGAGTTGTGTTACTTGCATGGACACTGACAACAGTACCAGGAAGTGCCTGTGAATGATTACAATCATGCACAATATAACAATTTTACCTCCAGTGTGACACTACCATCAGACTACATCTCTCCCAATTTTCAAAATGACTTTTACATTCATATCTTGAAACTCTAGGAGCCCTAACTCCCTGGAAAAAAACAGTTAAGTTCCTCACAGATCTCTGGATAAAAAGCCACAGGACTTTTTTTAAAATATATTGTAAAGCGCTGAGCAAACTGTTGGCACTATATAAATCATGTATTATAATAATAATAATAATAATAAAAAAAGGGACATATTTTAGTGCAGACAAAATCCCTACAATGCAAAACCACTGTTTCCCCACAGTCTACCACAAACCTTCCCCAAACGCCAAATCACAGGGAACCAGTATCCTAATAGCAAAATCAATACCCTGACATTTTCTGACCTCTGAATCAGACTTTGAGGGCAGATACTTATTTGTAAAAAGGCCATGTTTACTCTCAAGTCTCAAATTCATGTTTTCCTAATACCAATCAGATTTTTTTCTTGGAAAACCTCCTGGACAAACTTGATGGCTTTGATGGCTACAACTTTTTGTGGTGACTTCAATCTGACCCTGGATCTTCACAAATAAACAGTATTTGCGTTTGGAGAATTTTTAACCCCAAATGAAAGACTTCATTTACTATTCTCTTGTTCATGGCACCTACTCCAAAATTGATTTTTTCCTGCTTAAACATACATCATTGCCCATGCTCTCTAGTGCGGATATACAGTAAACCTTAAAGATTTATTGGATCATGCGCCCGGAAGAAGAAGACTGTAAATTATACTTTCTTACAAAACTTATAGATTAAAGAAGAACAAATCAAAGAGTTATATACTGTTTTTGCCATGAGCAAAGGCTCTGTGGACAATACTCTCACGTTACGGACCCCTTTTATGGCTTCCCATAAATGTTACATTCATGGCATACTTATAAAGCATGGTCGCAGAGCCAGAAAAGCTTAAGAAGCCACTAACAGTCTGCTAAAGCAGATCCATTCATTATAAACTCAACACAATATACCAGTTTCAGGCAACTGTAGTTTGAACTAGCCAATGTGAGAGAAAGGCTTAGGTCCCATTCTCTATACAAAGCCAAGTATCTCCTGATGAATAGGGATGAGCTATGTTCCATTCGAACACAAAATGTCCTCTTTCAACATGAACACCTGAACATTCACTCCTTTGGTGGGAATGAACTTCATGTATAACTACCGCTATTATACATGACAACTTCCCACTGTCAATAGTTGTTAAAGATGCCTGTGAGTGTAGCCCCGAATCATATAAGCAAAGTGGCAGGATCCCGATTATGTCATTGACCATATATGGTCATGTCCTTTTGTGATTATTGACATCACTGGGATACCTGTCATTCACCGGAGTTTCCATTTTGCAGGTGAAAATGTAAAAAATGGGGCATGTCTCAACTGCGGAGTGTTTTTTTCTTTCAGTGAGGCATCAGCCATTGGGCATAGTTTGGGTCTGATGTGGATCTACATCACTGGATGCTGTGATTGACAACAGCTTTACAACAAGAGACTGTTTGGGGGATTTTTACTTTTAAATTAAAGGACTTGTCAAACGTTTTGGTATCTTTATTTCTAGTTTACAGCTTTTTTTTGTGAATGAGTAGAGGTAGGGTTGTGGGGAAAGGGCCACTGTCCCAATCAACATGAGGATATGGTGCTTGGCCAAGAGACTGGCAAGGTACCCCCCTTTCCAATATCGAGGGCATGTGACCTGGTATGGTTCAGGGTTATCCATATGCTTGTCTTCTCCCCCTTTCCATTGCAGCCAGGCTGCATACTCAGATTAGGGTTTGGTATGGACTTCCTGAGGGGGATCTCAAGCATTTTTGTTTGTTTTTTGTGAGGTTTTCACTTAAAATTTATTCCAGACTGAAAGGGTCTGGTATGCATTTTTTTACTTTTTACTGTAAGATGTGCTACAGCAAAAATTAAATCTACAAAGAAGAAAATTAAACAGTTTAAATTGCCAGGAAATAACACAGTGTCACCTTCTCAAAAAAAAAGTACACAGACCCCTCTAAATGTCCCCCAAAACACATAGCAGACTGTTGAACAAAGAATCTGTCAATCACAGCTGTTAAAGTAATTTGATTGCAGTTTTAGACCTTTTTTCCTTTGTAAATGTCAGTGTTAAAAACAACACTGCTCCTGGCATGGAATTTAAAAAAAAAATGTTTTGCATTTGTACATGATCCCGAGGGCAATGGCTGTCCCCATGCTATTTTTGGCACCCCTTTGCCTATTAGTTCAGAAAATAGCCATTTTTTAAGTGACAATTGATGCTAAAAGGTTTGGGTTAAAATTCTTTAAAGTTCGCTAAACCCCTGCCAAACTGAATCCAGGAAAGTTCAGCTCGTCACTGCTAATAAGGAATAGGCACTGTCGTGGATAGGAGTCTGTTTCCATTAAGGGCAGACCGGCTAACCAGAAGTTAGTTTTAGCAGCTAAGACAAGGCAGTGACGATGACCATGGAGGAGTCTTGGATAAGCAGGATACTCATAAGCACCAGTGGAAGAGCACAGCTTCATGTACAGCGAAGGTGAGATCCCTAAGAAGGGCCGAGGCACATAGTCTAAAGAGCTACCTACCTAGAATTCACAGCCCTTCCTGGCATATATGGAAGAAAAGAAACAATCCATATCCTAACCTCCTATGTCAGATGAACCACTTTGAGCCCTCTCAAATATCCTGGTTCCTAATGGCCTTTTTGTACAATGTTTCACAATCTTTGTTTGCAAACTATCCTCCTATTTTCTAGAGGCAGTTGATGCAGTTACAGATTATCATAAACCCCCTTCAGATCTATTACACACCAACATCTCAGTTATCCCCAAACAGGTTGAATACCCCCTCAAATGTGTCAACTACAGGCCCATTTCATTTTTGAATTTTGATTTTAAGCTTTTTTTTTTTAAAGTCATCATGAACAGACTCTGCTCCATTTTACATTTTATCATTCATCCATTGGAAATGGTTGCCTTGAGGAATGACCTTGCAGGGTCCCGAAACATCAGTATTCTTGATCCTATTTGATGCTCTCTTCTAAATACAGTACACATTTACTTGATGTGCTGGTGACTTCACATTTTTACATCTGGTTTTGACATGGCACCATCCATTGCAATCACATCAAACACCCACTGATCAAAGGTTAAGTACAGTGAGGGGTAAATATTTCAAATTTGGACTTTATCTGAAACAACCCAGATGTAAAAGCCCTTATGGCTGGTGGTAATCAGAATAAGGTCATGGCCAATGCCAGTAACCGTCCCTTCTATATCACCAGCCCAACTGCTTCCCAGCCCTGCTTAAAGAACTTTGCATCTATGGTACCTTGTCCAATGTCAAAGTCAATTTCCAAAAATATGAGACCTTAAACATGCACTCTCTTTGCCCTAACTTCCCATTTAAAAAGACAGAGGGCATTGCAATAACACTGGACACAGATACCCACATATATCAGCAAAAACAGGTTATTAATTTCACTCCCCTTGCCTGTCCCCCACAATTTGACATGGAGAAATAGAAACACCTGACCTTTTGGAGGTGCAGCGTTCTTAAAATGAATGCAATGCCATTACTTATTTACCTTTTACAGACCCAATCTGGATCCCCCAGATTTTTTTTCCATTCCATTTATGCTCATTTTTATCAGGTTCATTTGGCAGTGGAAATATGTGAAAATTGGTAGGAACACTCTGCTTCTGCCCAGGCATAGGAGAAGAGGATGCTGAAAATCTACAGCTGACTTTTATTCTGCCTTTTATTCCAATTTTTCTGATGCAGATACTGGCTCTGTAATGCAAATACAGGATCACTGCTGCATATTTTCTGGCAGCAGTTTACAAAATTCCTTAATCAGCCTACTTTAGTCATGAACCCCATAGCCAACTTTGTGAATCTGATGCCCTTATCCAGAAAAAAAGAACAAGCAATCACTTTTGATTCATTTCTTCAATGACACCAAGGCATGTATTACTAGAAACCTGAAACAGACTAAAGAGCAACCCTTAAACCAATGATTTGCCAGGGTGACGACATTAGCGCTGATTTACTAAAGGCAAACAGACTGTGCACTTTGCACGTGCAAATGCACTCTACAAGGGCATTTGCACCAGAGCTTGGTAAATGAGAGGATGCTCTGCTGACTTCCATTATCCAATCATGTGTAAGCAAAAAATGCTGTTATTATTATTATTATACAGGATTTATATAGCACCAACAGTTTACGCAGCGCTTTACAACATAAGGGCAGACAGTACAATTACAATACAATTTACTACAGGAGGAATCAGAGGGCCCTGCTTGTTAGTGCTTACAATCTGTTTTTTATTTTCCTTACATGTGGTTTGGTATTCTTTGCAAAGTGAAGTTTCACCTCATTTACTAAGCCCTAGAGCAGGGGTGGCTAACCTGTGGCTCTCCAGCTGTTGTGGAACTACATTTCCCATGAGGCATTGCAAAGATGGGAAGTTACTGACTTGCAGAGGCATGATGGAACTTGTAGTCCTGCAGCAGCTGGAGAGCCGCAGGTTGGCCACCCCTGCTCTAGAGGAAATGCCCTTGCAAAGTGCTCAGTCTATTTACCTTTAGTAAATCAACCCCATTGTGTCTATGGAAAATTCACTCAAAGACAGAGGAACATACAACGCCCTTGTTATGTTGGGTACATTTTCAGCATTCTACAGAACACTTACAATATTTGTAATTCACATGCACATTGTGTGCAACTAGAGCAGGCACACTTTTCCTTCCACCCCATCCCCCCTCCTCATCCCCAGTTATTGTTTTCTTGACCCTTACCTCTTTCCTTCTCGTTTTTCCCTTTTCCACTACCCAATTTCATCGTTTCTGCATCAGCAATTCTTTATACCCCAGCCCAAACTTTAGTCCCTCCCTCCTCCTATTCCTGAACACAGTCTGTTCCTAACCTGTACCTACCTTCCCTGAGTTTCCCCCCATATTGTGCAAAAATATGAAATATGAAAAATTTTGATTCAACTGAACTCTCCCATTCTCTATGGGAATACAAACCTACAGATGGAATTATGTCACTGGATGTTCCCATGTCATGGGTGTTATGCATATTACAAAACATTTCAGAGTAAGTCTTTGTAAATTTAAAACTACTGACACCAACAGTACTACTCCATAAGTCCATTGGTCTGATCGAATATTGGCTGACTTCCTTGTATCTGTGAAACTGTTAAACAAAGAATTAAAAAAAAAATAAAAAAGGTGCTCGTGAAATCAACTGAAAGAGGATGGAGAGAACATACTTTTTGCACTGTCACACAAAGTAAGACACTCAAGACAAAATAGAAATATTATATATTCTCAGATGGAAACATTTGAGAATGAATAAATATGAATAAACTTAAAGTAAATGAGCTATTGTTAAGTAGATGGAATATACCATCTTTAATTTAAGAGAATAGTTTCAGATGAAAAGCGATGACTTGCCAATATTTTGCCACAAAGTATAACCTGTTTATTTCACTATGCCATACTGGTCAAAACAATTTAGAGAATAATTGTAAAGCAGTGAATGATCAGTCCTCTAATCAGCTACTACTCATTTTGATGATGTTATAAGCACATTTGCCACTCACGTGTTGGCCAGATCCTACTGCATTTGCCAACATTCACCGCACATCTAGATTTCTGATTACTCATTGGAAAATTTAGGTCTTAGTCATTTTCAAACCATTAAATGTAGCCATGAAACGTATACTCCAGGTTATGACATTCATTGATCAAAAAAAGGCAAATCATTTATTAATGAATTGCTCAGTGATTGTTACAAAGGGCACTACTCATTTTCTCTCACTCGTTCCTCTGATCATTGTACACATTAGAGATACAATTGAGGACTGTAAGCCTACATTTTGCATTTGAAGTTGCTCCTTCTTCTTGCCATAAGTATAGAACCTACTTACATGTACGGGGTGCAGGCTTTGAATTCTGGTAATTGCAGGTACGTTCAGGCAGGGCAATGCAGGAAGATTTTTTTTTTTTATTTTCTTATTTAGGGTTCACACCTATCTGTTAAAAGAAATAGCCTTCTAATACAAATAACGCAACCCAGTTACACAAATGTCATATAAAACAACAAAATTTATTACAGACATGTCAACCTAAACCTGAAATATAGCTTTCAAGACCTGGTCAGTGATGTAGGGTAATGTAGCATATTGAAGGCACTTAGGCAGGTACGGCTAGTGAGAAATACATTTTAACCAGGGGACTCAAGAACCAAACCACAGTGGGGGAAAGGGGAATATAAAAGCACTGGAGGAGGGACGAAAGCTGATAGAAGAGTGGAATTACATTGTAAACAGTGAGGCTCAGAATGGTTCAGAAAAAGTCTGAATAAGTCACTCAAAACAAGAGAAATCCAGACTTTAATTTTACCTTACCAACTTAAGACAGATTTTACCTAAAATCACTTTAGTTTTACATCCTAAACCCTTGTGAAAGCAGCATACTTTTAAGTTCCTTACACATTAATTTGAGATCACTTTTCAATGCTTTTGAGTTCCTTCTGACCTGCTTCAGACCTCCTATGCTGCTTCAAACTGTTTTTGCATTGACTTTGACTTTTATTAGAAAAGACGTTGTGATACAAAAAAGGCCCATATACTGTCATTTTTGGTAAATATAAGTCACAGGGGTTAGAAAAGTTAAAAGTGCACTTTTGTAATAAAGCTTCACTGTTGCTTTTACAGTTCTTATACTCTTTCCATACAGGCCAGGTGTTACCTGAAAGATGTCAGAGAAAACAGGAGCAATTTAGGAGATAAAATTTAGGATAGGGTACAGGGGTGAACTAGAGACCATTAGCCTAGGGGCAAAGACAATTAGGTGGCTTTTTAATAGTAGGGATGTTCTGGGCTAAATGAAGTGTAATATGCCAAAGTGCCTCATTAAATTGAGGACATTATGAAAGGTGGGTTTACCTAAAGGACTTGGTTTAATGTGACACACCTTTTTACATTCAGCTTACTTAATGGCTCTTGGCATTTGGTCCCATGATATCTTGAGCCACTAAGGAAGTTAGTGCTGGAAAACTTCTCTGTCCCAGGAGTTGCAATCACAATCCTGAATGGGGAGTTAGTAGCTATATAATGCCTAGCATATGTTACTGACTGCAAGTGCCAAACTGACTGGTGTCTAAATGGTGCAGTATCTCCACTCAGAGACACCAGACTAACATATGGTAATAGTACTGGCCCATTGGGAAAATTTGCATATGTACCTCCAGCTCAGTCCTGTGCTGATAGGGCACCTACATATTCTGTTTCCTTTTTGAAGAAATATGTCCCTGACATTCCTTTAGATAACGCTACCATCAAACCCGCCCTGAAGGCCAGAGTACTTGGTGTCATTCTGGACTACAACCTATCCTTCCAGCCCCAAGTCCAATCTTTAACAAACTCGTGCAGACTCCACCTCCGCAACATCGCCAAAATCTGCACGTTCCTAACTCCAGAAACCACTAAACAGCTCATCCACTCCCTCATCATATCATGACTCGACTACTGCAACTCCCTCCTCACTGGCCTGCCTCGCCGCTGGCTATCCCCGCTTCACTCGATCCTGAATACGGCTGCCAGACTCATTCACCTTTCAACCGCTCCGTCTCCGCCACCCCCCTCTGCCAATCCTTCCACTGGCTTCCGATTGCGCAACGGATCAAATTCAAAATCCTAATGCTGACGTACAAAGCTGTCCACCATACTGCCCCGAACTACATCACTGACCTAATATCCAAGTACCGCCCAGCACGCACACTCCGCTCCACACAAGACCTCCTTCTCTCTAGTTCCCTGGTCTCCTCCTCCCATGCCCGCCTCCAGGACTTCTCCAGGGTGTCACCCATCCTCTGGAACTCCCTGCCCCAACCCATCAGATTATCACCTACTCTCCTTTCCTTTAGGCGCACCCTGAAAACCCATCTCTTCAGGGAAGCCTACCCCACCCCCTGCTAACTTGCCGACCTCCTCCACTCTTCCTACCACTCAATCTCCCACAGCTATCTCCTCCTGTGCCACCATCCCCTCCCTCCTAGATTGTAAGCTCGAAAGAGCAGGGCCCTCAATCCCCTCATGTTTTGCATTGTATTGGTATTGTTCTGTCACATGTTCTGTCCCCCTTTGTAATATACAGCGCTGAGCGAACTATTGCGCTTTATAAATACTGTATAATAATAATAATTAACTTCTCATTCTTGGTTAGGGTCCACGAACACTGACCTAAAAAATGCTGCTTTTACAGGAGTTTTGTGTTTTGCTTGTAGAAGCTGCTTAATGTTATCCTATGTCCATGCACATTAGGAAGTTTTGAGGCGTACTTAAGCTCATTGTTTTGAGAAGAAAAAAACCCTTCTGTTTTGCATTTTTGATTGGAATTTTCTGGCAGAAAAAAATGTTAAATACTCCTGAACGTGCCTAAACTTGTGTACAAAAACTGGCTTTTTTTAAGCCCAGTGTGCATGGAGCCTAATAGTTACTAATTGTTGCCATTGGTGTATGATTTCCATGAACAGATCTGGGCTTTGAAGATCTGTCACGTAAAAAAAAATTTAAGCTTGTGTTTTGATATTACATTTGATTTTTAGTATATATGTATGATCCATGTTTATTGTAGTGAATGATTGTCTTTTAGCATAGTAATATAAAGAGTCTTGCAGATGTGAGCTAACAGCTTGCATATCTAAAGAGATTCCAGGAATGCCTTGTTTGATACTTCCAGTCATGTACTTGAAAATGTTTGCAGAAGTCCTTATCAGCCATCAGGCAGGAAATGTAAACTGGCAGATGGCTGAAAATCCCAGCATAGCTCTTAAGGGAAAGATAGAGAAAGGAGAAAGAGTTAAAATGCTTGGTTTTCGCAGTCTACAGAACCCAAATGTCCACTGTGCACTTCCTACAGGTGCAAGTGGTACTCTGTCCTCTCAAATAAATTCAGTATACTGGTACAAAAGTTTTAAGCAAATATATAGTTTTACAAAAATTGAAGTGTAAAATCAGCATGATAATGTGTCTGTTGTTACCTTCTCTTCCTGAGCTGCCAATAAATGAAGGCCACAGCAGAACCCTGCACTTCCAGATATGGGACACACAGGGACCCCCTTCTTCACCTCCTACAATGGGTGCTTTAGTATGTGTGTGTATATATATATATATATATATATATATATGCACACACAGTTGTGTTCAAAATAATAGCAGTGTGTTGAAAAAAGTGAATAAAGCTCAAAATCCTTCTAATAGCTTTTATTTCCATACACACAAATGCATTGGGAACACTACACATTCTATTCCAAATCAAAACATGAAGAAAAATATATCAAATTTGTGTTGTTCCTCTAAAAAAATTGAAGAAAAGTGAATATTAGACTGTTCAAAAAAATAGCAGTGTTTGTATTCTTCTTTACAAACTCAAACATTCACTATATAAACTGAAAAATGTTTGAAGATTTTGCTTTCATTTGAATCACTTAATTAATATTTAGTTGTATAAGCACTGTTTCTGAGAACTGCTGTACATCTGTGTTGCATGGAGTCAACCAACTTCTGGCACCTGTGAACTCCATAACCTCATTCTTGTTGGTCTGGAACCAAGATGTTGCACGTTTACTGGTGTGTTTGGGGTCGTTGTCTTGTTGGAACACCCATTTCAAGGGCATTTCCTCTTCAGCATAAGGCAGCATGACTTCTTCAAGTATTCTGATGTATTCAAACTGATCCATGATCCCTGGTATGCGATAAATAGGCCCAACACCGTAGTATGAGAAACATCCCCATATCATGATGCTTGCGCCACCATGCTTCACTGTCTTCACAGTGTACTGTGGCTTGAATTCAGTGTTTGGGGGTCGTCTGACAAACTGTCTCCGGACACTAGACCCAAAAAGAACAATCTTACTTTCATCAGTCCACAAAATGTTGCGCCATTTCTCTTTAGGCCAGTCAATGTGCCCTTTGGCAAATTGTAACCTCTTCAGCACATGTCTTTTTTTCAACAGTGGGACTTTGCGGGGGCTTCTTGCAGATAGCTTGGCTTCACATAGACGTCTTCTAATTGTAACAGTACTCACAGGTAACTTTAGACCTTCTTTGATCTTCCTGGAGCTGATTGTTGGCTGAGTCCTTGCCATTTTGGCTATTCTTCTATCCATTCGAATGGTAGTTTTTCACTTTTGTCCACTTCTTTCAGGTTTTGGTTGCCATTTTAAAGCATTTGCGATCATTTTAGCTGAGCAGCCTATCATTTTCTGTACTTCTTTATATGTTTTCTCCTCTCCAATCAACTTTTTAATCAAGGTACGCTGTTCTTCTGAACAATGTCTGGAATGACCCATTTTCCTCAGAATTTCAGAGAGAAATGCACTGTAACCAGCATGTACAACATTTGCTGCCTTCCTTCCTTAACCTCCCTAGCGGTATGATTATTTTAGATTTTTGGTGCTGAAAGTGGTACCATTATTTTGCATGGAAATATGTAGTTTTTTTATTGTAGGCTGTAATATTTAGGAATAACTCACTGAAATCTGTCTGAACAAGAGTCTATTAAACATCCCAGGTATGATAAAATTTGAAACACAAAATCATAAATTATAATTTAATAAATAATCATAAAAAATAATAATACATTTAATTCAAAAATATAATCAAACCAAAGACACTGAAATTTGAAATATAGCGCCAAGTTTGCACATCGCTGAGCAAAGTCGCAAAATCGTTTTCAGTGTCTGATGACAAATTTCCCCACGAATCATTATCACTCAATTCTGCAAGTGGTTCTGATTTACTATCGCTGTTCTCTAGCTGGTCTAAAACCGCTTTTGACCTAAAGGGACACTTTTTGGACGCCATGGACTTTTCTAAGTTTCCAGGCAGAAAGAACAGTCAAAATGCAGACAGGGGACAGGACAGAGCACTAGGGACAAAATGTATGTGAAATGGGTTGAAACAGCAATGTTTTACTATGTAAAATCGTTTTGAAAAAAATGAATTTTTTTTTAAATTTTCAAATTTCCCGCCGCCACCACCCGTACATCCCAACGTCATAGGGACCGGAACACTGGAGCCGGATGCCGGCATCAGCCAGAGGAGATGGCCGGGGACGCTGCAGGGGACACATTGCGGGAGCGCAGGACAAGGTAAGCTCTGCAGGGAATCCCTATGCAGCGCCGCATGGTAAGCCCGAGTGTAGCTCGGGGTTACCGCTTTTGGTACAGACATTTTACCCCGAGCTACACTCGGGAATACCATTAGGGAGGTTAAATAAGGGCAATAATTGCCACCTGTTTTTCATAGAATGAATGACCTCACTAATAGAACTCCACACTGCTATTATTTTGAACATGCCCCTTTCAATTAGTGATTCAATTATGCAGAATCAGCAGCATGCATGTCATGACTGTTGGGTCTGTTGGATTTCTATTACTCTACTACACCTGCTAGTAAATTGTATGCCATGTAGAAATATCATTTCTGTTCCTTTCTTATTCACCCTGTGTTCATAAACAGTACAAGTGCCGGGTTATGTAATCTTTGGTTGAATATCATTCCATCTGAGAGGTCTTCTAATGGTGGTAGATTAGTCTGTGACTAAAAATTATTCTCCTTATCAGGGCTTTTTTGTAAGCAGGGACATAGCGGAATGCATTTCTGGCATATTGCTGGGTTGTGATCTATTGTTGTGGGTAAAGGAAGCCTGTTTTGTGGGGAAGGGTGTCTATTATTGCTGGTTTGGGGGTCTACTGTTGCTGGGGGGTCTTTTGTTGCTGAGGGGGGTCTAATGTTGAGGGTGGGGTCTAAAATGAAGTGTTTCTGTATTCTCTAAAAGGGGTGGTACTAGGAAGTAGGTAAAGGGCAGAGACAAAGGACAGTGCTCAGAAGTGGGTAGAGGCTGGAAACAAGGGGTGAGAGGAGGGGGTTTTACCTGCACCTACAGTATTCTCTGAGAAAGAAAAAATTGGTCCCTATTGTATACTTGTGAGCTGCAAAGATGGAATATTTTGTACATGATTGAAGCTTCAAAGATCTATTTCCCATTACTGATCAGTTGGATCTAGTGTTAATTCTGACATCTCATACAGCAGGCATGTCCAAAGTCCGGCCCGCAGGCCATTTACGGCCCGAGGGTCGGTTTAATACGGCCCTCCATGTCAGTGTGTCAGTGTGTCTTATGGAGCGAATATGGAGCGGCCGGTCCGGTATTTCCACCGCGGCCGTGTCAGAATACCGGGCCGGCCGCTCAGCTCTGCAGCGGGACCTTACCTGTTCCTCTATCCAGCGGCGCGCTGTCTTCCCGGCTTCTGTAGTGTGGGCGCTGGGCATGACAGCCGGGTGCCAAGTGCGCATGCGCAAGAAGCGGTGCTTTTTGTGAATGGTAAGGCGGTACCTGGGACACATGACAGATCCCAGAAGCCGCCGGACCAATCACAAAGCGCAAGTGCTTCTCGCTCATACGCACTGGGCACCCGGCTGTCATGCCGAGCGCCATTACAGAAGCCGGGAAGACAGCGCGCGGCTGGATCGAGGAACAGGTAAGATCAAAGAACAACTGCGGAAGTAAGAGCGGGTACCTGTCAAATTCAGGTACCCGCTCCCCACCTCCCCAAAGGTCAGCAGTCATCTGTACTGTCCGCAGTCTCTGGTCATCCCTGTGCTGTCCGCAGTCTCTGGTCATCCCTGTGCTGTCCGCAGTCTCTGGTCATCTCCTGTACTGTGTCTGCAGTCCATTAGTTCAGAATTTTTTTTTTCCTGTTTTCTGCCTCTAAAACCTAGGTGCGTCTTATGGTCAGGTGCGTCTTATACGGCGAAAAATACGGTAACTTGGCATAAAATAATTTATTTGCATTTAATTGTAATGGTTCAAAGAATGTTTGGAAAAATGTTCGGCCCTCCACCATGTTCACTTCATCCAATCTGGCCCTCTTTGAAAAAAGTTTGGACACCCCTGTCATACAGCATACAGTATGTATAAAATCATACTTCAGTTACCTTGACCTAATTTTGATTTTGTGCAGAGAATTCACAGAAATATTAGAACTGTGGTGGATTAAACACAATCCTAAAGGTTCATCACATTTCAAATATACATTCATACACATTATGTACCTACTAATCTGAAAATGTATTAATGCACTTTGAATTATTATAATTAATCACCTGCAATTTTAAATTAGAAAATAAAAATACTAAATCAGAAACTAATATTGGGTATGATATGTTTCAGTCTACTCATAGCAACAGATTAAAATCATATCATAAGGAACCCTGTACTGAGAAAAATACATATTGCTTATTAAATTTCATCTTACCTTGCTTATTAAATTCTACATAAGCTGCCCGCTAATTCAGCAGAACCTATGATCCCCCCTTTTACAGTGCAGCCAGGCCCTTAGATAGAAAGGAAAAATGTTGCCCCAATTTATTTTTTTCATTTATTTTTTCATGATGATTTGCTGAATTGCACTGTGGAGCAGTGTAATCTGTATGCCAACCAATACATTGCCAACAATCCCAATTCATGATATGCACACCCATTTTTGTAGAAAGCTGACACCATGGAGGAATTTAACGTTTTTCTAGCACATACATTAAGACCACAAAATATTTTAAAAAACAAGTGCGCTGGTGGAACACCAAATCCCATGAACAAATAAATAAAATCAAAATATGGGTCCACAAATGTTTAAAAATGTTGCAATAAAAGCTAAGAGGCTGCTGCCAACACAGTGAAATGTTCCCAGCACAAATCGGAAAACAATAAATTTATAAATGTGTAGCACTGCCTCCCAAAAATATATCAAATATTGTGTAAAAAATTATAATAATAAATAATGTAATATCAACAAAACCAGTGCTATGACATAAATTGTCAAATATATAAATATAAATAAAACACTGATTACTTCAGCACTTGATTAGCTTGTTTCATTTATATTTATATATTTGACTATTTTACAGCACTAGTTTTGTTAATATTACATTATTTATTGTTATAATTTTTTACACAATATTTGATATACACCGCTCAAAAAAATTAAAGGTACACTTCAGATTTCAATGGGGAAAAATATCATGCTGGATATCTAAACTGATATGGACTGGGTAATGTGTTAGGAATGTAAGGATGCCCCATCGTTTGATGGAAATGAAAATTATCAACCTACAGAGGACTGAATTCAGGCACCCCAAAAAGCAAAGTGAATAAATGATGCAGCAGGCTATTCTATTTTGCTGAAAATTCATTGTAGCAACTCAAAAGGTACTCAGTAGTTTGTATGGCCCCCACATGCTTTTATGCATGCCTGACAACGTCGGGGCATACTCCTAATGAGATGGATGGTGTCCTGAGGTATTTCCTCCCAGATCTGGACCAGGGCATCACTGAGCTCCTGGATAGTCTGAGGTGCAACCTGGGGGTGTCGGATGGACCAAAACATGATATACCAGAGGTGCTATATTGGATTTAGTTCAGGCGAGCATGGGGGCCATTCAATGGAATCAATTTCTTCAACCTCCAGGAACTGCCTGTAAGCTCTCACCACATGAGGCCGGGCATTGTCGTGCACCAGGAGGAACCCTGGAGCCACTGCACCAGCCTGGGTCTGACAATGGGTCCAAGGATTTCATCCCAATACCTAATGGCAGTCAGGGTGCCATTGTCTAGCTAGTAGAGGTCTGTGCGTCCCTCAATGGATATGCCTCCCCAGACCATCACTGACCCACCACTAAAACAGTCATCCTGACTCTTACAGGCAGCATAATGTTCTCCACGGCTTCTCCAGACCCTTTCACATCTGTCATATGTGCTCAGGGTGAGCCTGCTCTCAGCTGTGAAAAGCACAGGGTGCCAGTGGCAGACCTGCCAATTCTGGTGTTCAATGGCAAATGCCAATTGAGTTCTATGGTGCCAGGCAGTGAGAACAGGGCCCACTAGACGACTTCAGGCCCTCAAGCCACCCTCATGATATCTGTTTCTGATTGGTCAGAGACATTCATACCAGTGGCCTGCAGGAGGTAATTTTATAGGACTCTGGCAGTGCTCATTTTGTTCCTCCTTGCACAAAGGCGCAGATACCGGTCCTGCTGATGAGTTAAGGACCTTCTATGACCCTGTCCAGCTCTCCTAGAGTAACTGCCTGTCTCCTGGCGGAGTTGGACTGCCTGTGCAACCTTCTAGCAATGGCACGTATTGATGTGCCATCTGTATTGCCTGTGCCACCTCTGTACTGTCCAGGTATTGCCTCATGCTACCAGTAGTGTTACTGACCCTAGCCAAATACAAAACGAGTAGAAAAGAGTCAGAAAAGATGGGTAGGGAAAAAATGTCAGTGGCCTTCACCTGTAAAACCATTCCTGTTTTTGGGGTTGTCTCATTGTTGCCCATCTAGTGCACCTGTTAATGTCATTAACACCAAAGCAGCTGAAACTGATTAACAACCCCCTCTGCTACTTAACTGTCTAGATCAATATCCCAGGAGTTCAATGGACTTGATGCTATACTCTGATTAAAAAGTGTTCCTTTAATTTTTTTGAGCAGTGTATTATTGTGACGCAATGCTACACATCTATATATTTATTAAATATGGGACTGAAAAAAAAAATGAAGTGTCTGCTGGTTCACTCAATCCATACATGACATGCCAGTGTATTCTCCATCTATGCTCAGAGCAGGCTATGAGGTGATATTGAGGTTTTTACACTTCAATGATGATACCCAGTGCCATCCTCAATATCATCCTAATTACTATAAGCTGTTCAATATTTGGCCACTCAATTTTTTTCCCACAAGTTTTCAGAAATGTGTACTCCAGACAAAAAAATTTGTGCTGATGAGTACCTCGTCCACTTCATCGGAAGGCTGGGCATTAATTTGAGAAGAGTTACCATCTGTATGTCGATAATTTCTATACAAGTCTCCCACTATTCTACCATCTCTACCTCAAGCAAACTGTGGCTGTGGGAAAGTGAGGGCCAACTGCAAGGGCTTCCAACAAAGCAACAAAACTCAAAAGAGGAGAGTCAGTATGGGAAATGAAGAGATATTAGCCCTAAAGTGGAAAGATAAAAGAGATGTCTATGTCCTTTCCTCAATTCATGATGGCACCTCAGTGGAACTTCAGACAAGACAAAGTCCTGTCCAAAAACCCAAGAGTAAACACGACTATAACCAGTTGATGGGGGCTGCAGATGAATGACAAAATGTTACAGCCCTACTTATCCACCAGGAAATCAGTCTATTGATACAAAAAGGTATCCATCTACTTATTTTAGTTAGTTCTGTACAATTTTTATGTCATCTTTTGTAAGTGCATACACCTTACCTGAAATGAAAGACATTTCCCCGATATCCTCAATCAAAATATTAAACAGACCGCAAAAAGCAAGGAAAATGTCATGTATGTTCCAGTAATAGAATTTGCCTGGACATGCAATACTACTGTCCCCATTGTCCCTTCCAGCCAGGCCTCTGTATTGGAGAGTACTTCTGGATCTATCACACATCACTACACTATTAGTGAAGTATAAGTGAAATTAAGACATTTTTCCAGTGTCCACTATCTGCTATTTCACTGTATGACCATGCCACTTGCCTGCTGTTTGAACTGACCCTGGACTGTTTATCAACAATGCCTCTGCCTGCCGCCTGAACTGATCCTGGATTGTTTATTGACAATGCCTCTGCCTGCTACTTGGACTGACCCTGGACAGTTTATTGACAATGCCTCTCCCTGCTACCTGGACTGACCCTGGACTGTTTATCGACAGTGTCTCTGCCTGCTACCTGAACTGACCCCGGACTGTTTATCGACAGTGCCTCTGCCTGCCGCCTGAACTGATTCTGGACTGTTTATTGACAATGCCTCTGCCTGCTACCTGGACTGACCCTGGACAGTTTATTGACAATGCCTCTGCCTGCTACCTGGACTGACCCTGGACTGTTTATTGACAATGCCTCTCCCTGCTACCTGGACTGACCCTGGACTGTTTATCGACAGTGTCTCTGCCTGCTACCTGAACTGACCCCAGACTGTTTATCGACAGTGCCTCTGCCTGCCGCCTGAACTGATTCTGGACTGTTTATTGACAATGCCTCTGCCTGCTACCTGAACTGACCCTGGACTGTTTATCAACAATGCGTCTGCTTGCTCCCTGGATTGACACTGGACTGTTTATTGACAATGCCGCAGCTTGCTGAATAAACTATCAACCACGTTTCTGCCTTCCATGTGCACTGACCTCAGGCCTGTTAATCCACCATGCTTTTTGTCTGCCTTCTGATCTGATCTTTTGCCCTGCCACTGTATTAGTGTGATTCAAGATAACACAGGATCTCACGTATGTGAGTGGCTCCAGAGTAGTGTTTCTGAGTGGAGAAAACAAAATTTTTGTTTTTTTCCCAGTTTTGTAATTTCCAGATTAGGGTCTGGAGACCAGAGGAGATTTGGGTGGGAAGTAGCCCCTACCCCTTTGTCCATGTCTTACCTGACTGAGTCCCTAAGCCTGATGTTTTAGCCTGCTGCCACCTGACACTGGCCAACCGTGCCTCTGTCTGCTGCCTGGACCCTGCACTGGACCATGTTCCTGTCTACCTCCTGCGTGTCAGCAAGTTGCCTGTACTGTATGGACCGTGTTCCCGCTTGCTGCCTTAACCAATCCTTTTTATTGACCACGCAAAACACCAGTTCCACTTATTCTCTGCCGGCAACTGCACTACTAAAACCAGAGGTAGGTGTTTGCTTTCCAAAATGTGGTCATTTTGTGGGTGTTTCCATTGTTGTGGTGCTCCAATAATATGTGATAGGTAGTTGGAAATGAGATCCGTAATTTATGCCTAAAGGTGCTTCTTAGATGTTAGGCAGTTCACTTTTCAGAAGGTATGGGTACACATGTCCCTAGGGCAACTACCAAGGTGAGATTACACCTCACCACTAACCTTTCCTTACTCTATTTACTTACATTTTTCAATAACCCTAACCTGTTCTCCCTGTAAATGCAGAGAAAAGATGGTGTTACAGCTCCCAGCAGATTGAGATTAATAGGTTAGGAGCTTTGATGTGTATGTAAAAGGAAAAGAGATCTTTCAGCCATGTGTATGGCAATCTTTAACCTGGCCATCTTGAAAAAAAATATCCGTCTTGGGTATTTTTGCTTCACGTCCCGTGGCATTTTAAGCAGTCTAAAAAGCATGCTTTTTTAAAATGCTGAGCACAGTAATAGAAGATAATTTCCACCCATGCTAAACTGATTTAGTGCACCAGGAGACAGCTGCAACTGTGCTTTAGAATGTGAAATATATAAACAATGGCTGACTTTCTGTGAATTTTTTTATCATTAATTCCATCCAGCTGATTCACCCAGCCGATTTCATGGGCCGTCATGTTTATAACATTTTAGTGTGCCATATATCTTTGTTCTTAATAGATGGTATACACAGATTGTTTTATGAGCTCATTTTTCGATGTGCTGGGTTGGTATGCAACATGCGTGAGCTTATGTAACACAAAAACTCTACCTACAATATTGCTGCAATTCCTCTGATATGATTTTAATACTTACCTTTCTTCTGGGAGATGTATAAATGCGCAAACAAAATTTATAATTAATCTTGTTTTCTTCAGTTAAAATTGTTCTCAATGGAAAAAGGTCTACATTTTAGAACAGAAGTAGTAATTAATTGATTAAATAAATAACTGCCACCTTTCAGGTGTTACATTGTTAGTACAATACTTGTGCAATGCACGTTGTAGTTTATTTATTTCTTATATATGTACAACACAGGTATGTTGCACAAAGCTTTGCAAATTTCACTGCTCTATAACTTAGTGCAGCATTTCTCAAAATTCTTAACATAAAGGAACCCTTAAAATAAGCTTATCAGTCTAAGTGAACCTCTGCTAATAATTTCTGTATCTGCAGCTCACAATACATTAGCATGATGGCTACCGGAAAGAATGTCCCTTACATTTGTGATCAGTAGGAATAATCCCCCCTTACAGATAGCTAAAAAGATCAGTGGTGTCCGTGGGAATTTATCTGAGAGGCAGACATTGCTCCTTGCTCAAGGAACCCCTAGCAACCTTTGGAGGAACTGTAGGGTTCCACAGAACCCTTATTGAGAAATGCTACTCTATTGTGTCCTTCCCTACTAAAGTTACAGAAGCAACCAAAAATATAGGGTCAATTTAGCCAGTAGTTTTATCAATGTATTTTTTAAAATTCTGTCCAAAGGCCACCCAAGTAAACATATACCCAAAACGACAGGGAAAACATAGAAACTCCTGACATTTTGACATGAATTCTGGTATTTAAAACAAACCCATGCTTCACCCGTATGTGGCAAATCAATTGGTTTTCTTTTACTTTAATGTTCCCCTTCTCACACATTCTCATCTTTTCTTGGTTTGTCCTGCTGTTCCATTCAGCCACCTGCAGCAGAAAATATCCAGTTATTCTGGTAATGGAGGAACTTGTGACTTGGTGCCTGGCCTTGTGTTGTTGCATTTGGATAGGGAGAGTGCTCTGTATTTATTTGTTTCTGCCATCTGAAAAGTGTGGCATGTAAGCAAAATGGGTATGTTCTGATGGGTAGGGGGTATTAAAGTTAACATACTGCTTTTTTTCCGTATCGGCAAACCACAGGTTCACAAAAGACAGTACCTATAGTATTCAGTGACATTTCTTAATTGGGCTTTTATTAGTTTATTGAACCTATAATAAACTCTGTAACCCTTGAATATCTAAGCTAACCTTGTCTGTAGACAACACAATAACCTTTTATTACGAAATAACATAGCAATACAAAATAAAAAAATACCTTTGGCTCTCTAAAATATGTGTAAGTTTACCTCGCTGGCCCACACAACTTGAAGTTTCTGTGGAACAGAGCCAAAGTAACACGCAACAATGGTATGCTATGTGGGACTCCACTGTACCATAAATAGACTACTATTTACCAGAACGCATCTTTCTCCTAAGACCCATATCTGCCAAGCTACCATAACAATACTCCCCGTTGCTAGCCAACTAAAAACAGGTTAGCAGGACAGAAGCTGTATTGCCTGACTGAGATTTTTATCCAGTCCAGACAGTTTTCCTATACTGTGAATCTACTCCTCACCTGACTTTGGACTTACAGTGAGGTAAGTACTCATCTTCCACTTATCTATTTACACCAGTGGTCTCCAAACTGCGGCCCAGGGACCAGATATGACCCCTTGCTTGCCCCCTGGGACACTATTCCTCCCACTGACACCAACTATGGGGCACTATTCCTCCAACTGACATCAACTATGGGGCACTATTCCTTCCACTGACACCAACTATAGGGCAGTATTCCTCCCACTGACACCAACTATGGGGCACTATTCCTCCCACTGACACCAACTTTGGGGCACTATTCCTTCCACTGACACCAATGATGGGGCACTATTCCTCTTACTGACACCAGTGATGGGCGTTGTTACCAACATCAGGACATTTTCTATTCCCACTGGCCACGGCCTGGCCCTTCTGAAGTATGAAGGATAATAAACTGGTCCTTTGTTTAGAAAGTTTGGAGACCCCTGCCTTACACCAATATCACTTTCATGGCCAAGACCTTTTTCAAACTCTGGCTAGGTCCCCTTTTCTATGAGTCTACCTTTTGACTTCAGTGTACACTCAGTGGGCTATACTAAATAAGTAATATACTTGATAAAATGCAAGCTTCTCTTTGCTGTATGGATTTATCTATATAAAATGTTATTTTATAGGTAGTGAATACCATCATTAGCAGGATTTATTACAAGTTTATTGATATTAAAGCAAACTTATTGTCATGGTCAGAGGTCAGGCTCAGGGGCCAGTAGCTGTAGCAGTGGAAAGATTCATACAGAAATCAGCAGGATAAATGCACAAAAATGTCTCTTTGGAGGATGTTGTAGACTCACCCAAGGCACCAGGTCTAAGCATTAACCAGCCTTCACCAGAGCTCCTGATCATGGAGATAAGTTGCGATCCTCAGAATTGCTCCAACCAGGGAATGAGCAAGCTGGGGTCCAGTAGCAGATGTAGCAGTTAGGGATCAAGCAGTAGTGTAGCGTAGTGAGTAGACAAGGCAAAGGTTGGTAGTGAATGGTTGCAGGTTGGGATCAAGCGGAAGCATAGTCTAGGAGCAAGCCAAAGGTTGAGAATGGGTGGTAGTGAAGATATGGTTGGCAGCAAATTATTGGCTGAAGAAGAGCAAAATAATCTAGAAAACAGGTAGTGCAGAGGCTTAAATTGGAAGTTCATGGGAAGAGCAAGGAGTTTAAGGTTCACCAGAAAAAAAGATACAAAGTGAGGTTGGCCAAGGGTTTAGGGAGGAGCTGTCCAGCATCTCAGGTACCACAGCCAGACACTGCAGAGGTTCTAGGTTAAGATTTAGATCCTGACACTTATGCTGTATTGCTATGATAGCTATACCTTTAACTAACCTAAGCCTAATAGCCCACCTCACTCTCCCCATGCTACTGGTACTCCCTTTACATATCTTAGACCAGCAGGTACAGGGACCAAATGCCTATGCCACATGGTGCTCCAGTCCAGTTCCAAACTGACATGCTGTGCGTGCTGTACATACTGTACAAGGCTTACTCTCTAAAGGTCCTAAAGGAAAGCCATGATCCTTTGCTTTTATTGCACTAGGTCAACTGCTGACCTGTGGTATGTACTGTACGAGGAGGTATAGATAACATGGTGAGGGCAAGGGTGGGGGGAGCAGTTAAATTTAGATTAGTTAAATGTATTGGTAGCAGAAGAAATAGGTTCCACTGTAGAAGAAGTTAAATCTGGAAACAAAACATAGAATGTGGTATACATTTCAGAGCAGAAATGTCTTTATGCTGCGCTTTGTAATTACTAAGTTGTATGAGCAGAATTGTTGTAATAAATAAATAAATACATCAATATATTAATATTTAATGCATTGACCTAATATTACCTGTCACTAAAATGAACAGATTACATGAAACAGGCATGTCAGTATAACCAAATCATATAACTACTGTATTGTAGTGGAAAAGGACCTCTTTCTTGCCAAGATTAAAGACACTAGAGCTAAATATCACATGGTCTGTGGTTACTGAAAGCATTATGAAAGATTATTGCAATTAGAGACTGCAGAGTCTCTCTTGCTTCAAAATAATGATGGGGGTGGAGACTTAAATACAGACAAGGTGTGAATGGGAGCAGTAAGGATTTCGGTGAATCAATGAATCTGCATTACATTACATCAAAAAATCACATCCATCCGTTGTACCTTCAAAATGTACTGGAGAGGATAGGATACACCTGTCTATATACTTGGAGGGTTGCTAGGATTTTTGAATATCTGGAACACAATGAAAATATGAAGTAATGTGGCATGTTACGTGTGCTATAGCAAACAATGTGTTAGGCCACATTGTGCTGACAGTGGGAGGGACTTAAAATGCAAAGCTGAGTAGAACCTGAGCCTACT
Source organism: Staurois parvus (assembly GCF_062004578.1). NCBI lineage: Eukaryota > Metazoa > Chordata > Amphibia > Anura > Ranidae > Staurois > Staurois parvus. The sequence continues at coordinate 10,971,024 of NW_028317809.1, forward strand.
GACTGTATGCACTGCTCACACATTCTTCTGTCATTGTCATTTCAATAACTGCGTCAATTGTGAGACTCTCACAGACACATATAAACCTCTACGCAATAGTATTTTTTAAATTAAATGCTTTCATTATGTATGATTTTCTGCAAAATATAAACCCAGAGTGCATGGGTCAGGAGTATGTAACACACAACATAGTGGGTTCAGGAGTGTGTAATGTAAAAGATAGTGTGTTTAGTGTAAGGTTCAAGAATATATAATGTACAGAGTGCAGAGATCAGGAGGATGTACCGTACAGAGTGCAGGAGTCGGAGTACATAATGTACAATATGCTGTATTTAGTACAGTCTGGAAAATGTAGCATACAAAGTGCAAGGGTGAGGAGTATGCAAAGTACAGCTCAGTATACAGAGTACAGTAATAATTAGTATGTAAAGTAAAGCCGAGGTTTGGTGCGGCCTTAAGTACCCAACATACAGCCCAGTGTACAGAGTGCAGTGTTCAGGAGTATATAAAGCACAGTGCAGAATACACAGTGCAGTGGTCAATACTATGTAACATACAGCCCAGCATAACGAGTGCAGTGGTTATAAGTATGTGACATATAGCACAGACTACAGAGTATGGTGATCTAAGAGTATGTAATATACACTGTTACATACTCCTGACTGCTACACTCTGAATGCTGTGCTGTATGTTGTATACTCCTGACTGCTGCACACTAGAGTACAGAGTGCAATTAACAGGACTACTTTACACCCGGCAGAGTATGTTATACTGCAACCAACCCCCCAAGCAAAACCTTTTATCTCCCGTAAAGGAAACATTTTTCCCTATCTTTTCACCCTCCCAAGCAAAAAGACAACTGTTTCTCTAGCCTCATGCAAAAACCAGCCCTCAGACACAGAGCAGTTCCTGAGGACGTTTTCTCATGCTTCCCCTCACTTTTGTGATAGAATGGCTACAGTATGCATAGTCACAGAGTTAAAAGTTTGTTGTCAATTGATTAGCAGCAACCACTACAGAGAAATCAACATACAGTGATACCGTGGTTTACAAATTGAATGCGTTCTCCAGGAGTTTTCGTATTGCAAAACATTCATAAACCGAAACGCGGTTTCCCATAGGAATGCATTGAAAACATATTAATCCATTCTGGAGGTCAGAAAAGTAAAAAAAAAAGTCTTTTATCTGTACAAAACTCTTTATAAAGTGCAATTTAAAGGCATAAATACTGTACAGGGACATGTTAAAACATTTCTAGAAAGGCTCCAAAACTCGATGCAAAAACCGCTGTAACACCTCCACACTCAATACTACGTGCTACCCACAGACTCCAGCATGCACAGTGGCAGCGCTATAAACCTTGCAGGCGCAATGCATCCTGCGGAAACTTGCTTCGTATTGTGAAAAAAATTTGTAAACCGAGGCATTATTTCCAATGGATTTTCATTCGTAACCTGAAAATTACATTAACCGAGGCGTTCCTAAACCAAGGTACCACTGTATTTTGTGTTGTAAGTCTGCAGTTCTTCCATGGTTTTAGGACAATTAAAAGGAAAATGAGAAACTTATAGCTTTAGTAATTATTTAGTAATTATTTTAGTTTTATTAAAATTAGGATAGTGGTAGTGTCTGTAACATGCAGTCCAGAATATTTTTCATTTATTAGCAGGATGTGAGACCCAGTGACTGAAGTGCCTTACTGCCAATAGATTGCACTGCATTTTCTCTCAGCTCTGATAAATCACCTCCAGGACTAAACAGTTCTAAAGTGGCCCTTAAGGGTAATATTTTTCCATGCTAAAGCATGAAGTAATGTCTTTGGCAATATACAAAGAAGCATTGTTTATTTAAACTGGATACACATATGTTAACCCTTCTGCTTATGTTTAAAACTGCTTGTCATTAGACCATTTATATATTAAGAATGAAATCTAATATTAAAATAAAACATTATGCTGGGATGCATTTAACTGTTTATTTCCATAGATGCATAAAAGGTTTTCAGTCTTCTGCATTAGAATGGAACTAAATCTCTTTCACTTATACAGTACAACTTCCCTGGTTGTTTTCTTTACAAAATTGAAGCGGATGGTATTTTAAGTTCCAATTCCTCTAAATATAAATGTGGGTGACCAGTTTCCAGGTCCTAAGCTGCTGGACACATTACTGCTAATACCACGGCTAACAAACAACACTTTGGGGTTGATTTACTAAAACTGCATTGGGCAAAATCTGAAGCAGCTGTGCATGGTATCCAATCAGCTTCCAACTTCAGTTTGTTTAATTAAGCTTTGTAAAAAATAAAATTGGAAGCTGATTGGTTTCTGTGCCCAGCTGCACCAGATTTAGCACTCTCCAGTTTTAGTAAATCAATCCAGTTGTATTATTCTTAGAAATCTAGCAGAGTGTTGTATACATTATCTATTAAGAAAAGCAGAAAGTTTGACGTTTACTTGACACCCTTTAACCTCCCTGGAGGTATGATTATTTCAGATTTTTGGTGGTGAAAGCGGTACCATTATTTTGCATGGAAATATGTAGTTTTTTTTATTGTAGGCCTGTAATTTAGGAATAACTCACTGAAATCTGTCCGAACAAGAGTCTAGTAAACATCCCGGGTATGATAAAATTTGAAACACAAAATCATAAATTATAATTTAATAAATAATCATAAAATATAATAATAATACATTTAATTCAATAATATAATCAAACCAAAAACACTGAAATTTGAAATATAGCGCCATAATAAGTTCGCACATTGCTGAGCAAAGTCGCAAAATCGTTTTCAGTGTCTGATGACGAATTTCCCCACAAATCATTATCACTCAATTCTGCAAGTGGTTCTGATTTACTATCGCTGTTCTCTAGCTGATCTAAACCGCTTTTGACCTAAAGGGACACTTTTTGGACGCCATGGACGTTTCTCAGTTTCCCGGCAGAAAGAACAGTCAAAATGCAGGCGGGGCGCAGGACAAAGCACTAGGGACAAAATGTATGTGAAATTGGTTGAGACAGCAATGTTTTACTATGTAAAATGTAAAAAAAAAAAAATGACATTATTTAAAATTTTGAAATTTCCCGCCGCCGCTGGCGCCCGTACGTCCCGACGTCACAGGGACAGGACACAGAAGCCGGATGCCGGCATCGGCCGAAGGAGATGGCCGGGGACGCTGCAGGGGACACATCGTGGGAGCGCAGGGTAAGGTAAGTGAAGAACAAATGCCGGAGCAGTGCCGCATGGTATTCCCGAGTGTAGCTCGGGGTTACCGGTCTTGGTACTGAAATGTTACCCCGAGCTACACTCGGGAATACCGCTAGGGAGGTTAATTATTGGTTAACCCAAATTTTTAAAGATGCAAACTTTAGAGTTAACAATAAGTGCCGGTTCATATATGCGAATTGGATGCAGTTTTAACCTCATCCAATCCGCATGACATGTGAAATAACAATGCTTCCTATGGTGCTTGTTCACATATGTCCAGTGCACTGGCAGTGCAGATTCAGTGCGGATTGAAAAAGAGTCCTATCCAATTTCTGAGCAGTGCGGTTCGGTACAGGTGCGGATTACAGCCTATTGTCTTCTAAGAGAACCATTTTTAAACCACACATGTCATCAGCTGTGAACAGGATAAAATCCTGACCTGAACCTGATTTAAACCTGACCTGAACCTGATGTAAACCTGACCTGAACCTGATGTAAACCTGACCTGAACCGCTGAACAACTATCAACTGTATCATTTAGCTGTGAAACCTGAGCTTCAATCTGCATTGCACATGTATGACTCAGCTCTAAAGTGTATTGAACCTAGAACATTTTCAGATAGTCAGACATAGTTTATCAGCACTAACTTGACAGTGCATGGTTAGAGACACTAAACTCTGGAAAAAAAAATCCATTTAAGTGTATATTCTTAACTCCAAAATACCTTCTATTGCTCTCAGCTGTCTCCAATTTACAAATTCCTATTTTTGTTTTTGCTGCTGTGATACAACTTCCTGTTAGAGAATGGCTACATTTGTTCTGCATAGTCCCATTGTACAATGCCTTGAAAAAGTATTCATACCCCTTGAAGTTTTCCACATTTTGTCATTTTACAACCAAAAACGTAAATGTATTTTATTGGGATTTTATGAAATAGACCAACACAAAGTGGCACAGAATTGTGAAGTGGAAGGAAAATGATAAATGGTTTTAAACATTTTTTTAAAAATAAATATCTGAAAAGTGTGGTGTGAATTTGTATTCAGCCCCCTTTACTCTGATACCCCTAACTAAAATCCAGTGGAACCACTTTACAATTATGTGCCACTTTGTGTTGGTCTATCCCAAAAAATCCCAAAAGATACATTTACATTTTTGGTTGTACAATGACAAACTGTGGAAAATTTCAAAGGGTATGAATAATTTCTCAAGACACTGTATGTAAGAATGTAGCCACAATAACTTGTTCACTCCCAAGATGGACTAGGAACTGTGAGCTATGAGATTTGTAGTGTGCAGAGAGTAGTGCTTATGACCGCAGCTAACGTGCATTGCTCATTTCAAACAAATGGAGGTGATGCGGTAAAGAGGTTCAGGAGTTCACATAGATGATTACAACAAAGAGTCATAAACACACAGTAAGAAACAATTTACCGTAATTACAAAAATAGGCTACAGGGTCACTAATTAGTGGATGCGCTTGGATTATTTTTGGGAATATAAGGATATCGTTTAGTGTCACTTTCATTAGTTTTTTTTGTTTGTTGATTTTTTTACTAATAGCAGTACAACTATAGATATGCAAAAGAATCAATATTATTATTTCATGAAGTGCCATTCAGTGGGTAAGATAAGATGTTAAGAGAGATCAGGTCTCAAATGTTTTTATTTTTAAATGATAAAACACCATATCTTAGGATATCATTGCAAGCCATTGCAAGGACTGATAATTCTCTTCACGTTTTATTTCTGAGGGGGATGGAAGGGTATAAAGGGAGGAAAGTTTAAGGAGGGGTAAATGGTGATTGCTAGGTTCAGGTTGGCCCATAAAATGAGAAAAAGAGGTAATGCTTTGGAGTAAAGAAGGAGAGTGAGTTTAGAGCCTGTCCTGTAAGGAAGGAGATTTGGAGAAATGCAACACTCCATTGGGACATAAATTATCATATTTCATTATCGATAGCAAAGAACTCTTCTGTACACATTATATCATTTATGGTGTCTATCCAGAGTAATAAGGGAGGAGAAATTGTTGAATTCCAAATAATGAATATGAATTTTCTATAAAGTGGCAGCTTAAACTTTTGTTTTTACCTGCTACAGGTCCAAGAGTGATAGTAGCATCATTTCTGGAGATAGTGGAATAGAAGTATTGAAAATCTCATTACAAATAAAAATATTTCAGTCCAGTAAACCAAATATATAGAAGAATTCTCACTTCTGCACTGCTCCTCCAGCATGTGTCTGATACAGTAGAATATTTTTTCTACCATGAATAACATGAGATTGAGGATATATGAGTGAAAATGAAGGTATTGTGCCATTTTCCATTTAAGATTGTGTGCCTCAAGTCTTGATTCCATTCTTACATATCAAGGATTAAAACTATTATTCCCCACCTGGACCATTCCACAGAGAAGGGGTAATAGGTGACAGAGGAGTTCTGGGAGAGAGCACAGTTTTTTTAATTGGTCTACGGGTATGTGAAGAAGAATGTAGGGTTATTAAAAAAGTGTCAATCTGTAAGCATAAGAGCCCTTTTGCACTTATAAGGGATGTTGCTGAAATAAATGGTCCTTTAAGGTGCTTGGTATGAAGCCAGGAAAGTCTGTTTCACCCAGCAAGGATGTGGGTGGAGATGCCTATAAGAAAATGTAGATTGTCAAGAAGAGTTAAGAGTGGGCCAGAAAAGGATGAAAACGTGTAAATTGCATATGCCAAAGTCCAAGCTTGGAGAGTGACAGAAAGGTGAAAAGATAGGTTTGTGGATAGTATGTTGTATTGTAATCCCAACCAAGAAATGTTTTTGGGGGTTTCCATTGTTCTAAACATTTTTGGGCTCTGTTTAGTAGAAAAATATTATTGAGAATATAAAGATCCACAGGTTTGGAAGAGATACAGTAGATTTGCCAAGATAAGTGATGTATCTGGATTGACATTAAAATGAGCAGAGAGAGGGTGGAAGGAAATCAGAACTTTTTAGTGCTTCAGTTTTTGAGATGTTATCCTTAATATTGCCAGGATCTCTCTCCAAGTCATTAAAACTTTAATAGGATTGATGGTAGGCTGATGTGGGGCTGTCGTACATAGAGCAATAGATTGTAAACATAGGAAATTTTGTGATGTAACAAAATGGTTTTAACCTCATGTATGGTAGCACTCCAGATAGCACTGGCCAGGGGTTCCATCACTAGCAGGAAAAGGAGTGGGGAGATAGGACAGCTTTGTCTTGTTCCATTTCTGATGAGGAGTAAATAAAATATGGTGCCATTAATTGGGAATCTTACAGATAGAGTAGAATACAGTGATATAATTTTGGTGATTAAATTAGGACCTAAGCCTATTTATTCAAATGATATGTGAAGAACATTCCAGTTGACCCTGTTGAAAGCTTTTTCAGTATCTACAGATAGAAGGCGCACTGGTATTTTGTATTTGTAGATGTAGGGAATGAGATTTATTTTAGAGATGTCTCTGGTCTCTTGGTCAGAGACAAAGTCCATTTGCTCTTTGTGAATTAAGTTGGGGAGCAGGGGAAAAATTCTACTGGTGAGAATTTTGGAATAAATCATTACATCTAGGTTCATAAGTAAAATGGGTCTGTAGTTCCCGTTAAAGGAGACTTCCTTACCCAGTTTGGGCATGGCCAAAATGTTGGATGTCAGCATTTCTGGGAAAAAGGGATGATAATTAATGATAGAATTGAAGGCATGGGCAATATCAGAAACAGGTGGGCAGCAAATGTTTTGAAAACCATGGGGGTAAATCTATCTGAGTCAGGGCACTTGCCTGTCTTCTAGCTAGTAGTGGCTTGTAGAAACTCACTGGAGGTGAAGGGTTGATCCAGCAATGTTGCAATGGAGAAATCACTAGTGGGAAGTGCTGTTTCTTGTATATAAACTCTGATTTTATCTAAGCAGCTTGGATTGCGAGGAAGTAGTTTCAAGATTATAGAGGTCCGGGTAAAAGTGATGGAATTCATTTGCAGTTCCTTCATTATTTTAAAGTTTGGTGTTCTGTTTGAAGGTAATGCAGTGAATATAAATGCGAGGGAGTCTGGGATGTATTATGCGGGCAAAGCGTTTATCGCGTTTTGTTCTCTAGCTCTTAGTGTTAGCTGGGACAATTTATAGCTAAAATGTATAAATCCATTGGTTGGTCCTCACACAAATTTTATATTTTCATAGTTTTTCGAATAAATTTCCCAGTCAATGTTAAAGGTTAACATAGCATCTAGTACACTATATAACCAAAAGTATTGGGATGCCTGCCTTTCCATGCACATGAACTTTAATGGCATTCCAGTCTTAGGCTGTAGGGTTCAGTATTGAGTTGGCCCACCCTTTGCAGCTATAACAGCTTCAACCCTTCTGGGAAGGCTGTCCACAAGGTTTAGGAGTGTGTCTATGGGAATGTTTGACCATTCTTCCAGAAATGCATTTGTGAGGTCAGGCACTGATGTCGGATGAGAAGGTCTGGCTCGCAATTTCCACTGTAATTCATTCCAAAGGTGTTCTATTGGATTGAGGTCAGGACTCTGTACAGGCCAGTTAATTTCCTCCAGCCAATTGTCCAAAATGTCTTGGTATGCTGACTCCTTAAGAGTTCCCTTCAGTGGAACTAAGGGGCCAAGTTCACCCCCTGAAAAACAACCCCACACCATAATCCCCCCTCCACTAAACTTTACACTTGGTACAATGCAGTCAGGCAAGTACCCTTCATCTGGCAACTGCCAAACCAAGACACGTCCATTGGATTGCCAGACAGAGAAGCGTGATTTGTCACTCCAGAGAACACATCTCCACTGCTCTAGAGTCCAGTGGTTTACACCACTGCAATCAACGCTTTAAATTGCACTTGGTGATGTAAGGCTTAGATGAAGCTGCTCAGCCATGGAAAGTCATTCCATGAAGCTCTCTACACACTGTTGTTGTGCTAATCTGAAGACCATATGGAGTTTGGAGGTCTTTAGCTATTGACTCTGCAGACAGTTGGAAACTTCTGCGCACTGTGCGCTTCAGCATGCGTTGACCCCGTCCTGTCATTTTACATGGCCTACCACTTTGTGGCTGAGTTGCTGTTTTTCCCAGTTGCTTCCACGTTGTTATAATACCACTAACAGTTGACAGTGGAGTATTAAGGCTGGCCATACATTATACAATTTTCTTGAGAATTTTGCTTTAGATTTACCAAAAACCATATAATACAAGGTGAAACCTAAAAAACACTTTCAATTGTATCCAATTAGGCAGGCACTTGCATTACATAGTTAAAGGTAAATCTGAAGGAAACTTGGCAGAAATTGGACAGAAAATTGTAAGAAAATTGTATAGTGTTTGGATAGCCGTAGTAGCAAGGAATTTTCACGGATAGACTAATTGAACAGGTGGCAACCTATCGCGGTACCACACTTGAATTCGCTGAGCTCCTGAGAGCAACTCATTCTTTCACAAATGTTTGTAGAAACAGTCTGAATTCCTAGATGCTTGATTTTATACACCTGTGGCCATGGAGGTTATTGGAACACCTTAATCCAATGGTTTGGAATGGTGTCCTAATACTTTTGGCAATATAGTGTATGTAAAGGCAACGGTTAAAACCGCTGTTGGGTTATTTTATGCAGTTTGTACCTTGCTGGGAATTCTCCCCTGTACATGCGCAATATATCACAAATAGGTCTCGGTATGGTAATGTCACTCATCCCAGGAAGCAGTTTGTGAAATGTTGCACATGCACAGATGTCATGGAGTCTCTGTCAGAGAACTGTCAGAGAGACGTGACATATCTGTGCCACATATAGTCATTCTGATCTAGACCGAGGCCAGAAAATTATTCCAATAATATTTTTATTTTGTTACTAATGTGCAAGAGGGAGTGGGGAGGATGCTATAGAGAGGGCCATGTACATTTGGATAAAGTTCCAATTTAGGTTTTAATAGAAAACTTTACTGCTGCTGACAGGGCCTTTCTACCTGCTTAATTGGGTTTACATGATGTTTTTACTTTTTTCTGTTTCTCAGACTGCCAAATCAGTCTGAGTAATTGCCTTCTCCTAGTTTTTATATTATCTCATATTGGCTTCACGATTAAGCCATAAATCTACATTCTACCATGGGAACAAGGACAAGCACATAGTCAGCATAGCTGAAATTCTAGCCTGATTGGACCTCCCAAGCTATTGGTTTTTTGATTATCAACGTGATTGCAGAGATTTGGACTTGCAAAACAGACATATGTTTCATTAAGCTTTTGTATGGCTTGGTCACCTGTTCCCATACCCTTAACAATGTCTAAAAGACGTGGCATGTGACTACCATATACCAACTCAAAGAAATAGAGTCGGTGGAGAAATGTGGAACTTTTCTAATGGAAAACGAAACATGGTAGCAAATAATCCTAACCTCTATGAACTTTGTCTAGCAATACTTTGAACTTACTCTTTAGTGTTTTGAAACATTTTTCAACAAGCCCATTTGTCAGAGCTTGGTACATGGGAAAACATATTATCATATTTTATCAGTTAGAATTTGGTTATATTACAATTTTTTTATGTTCATTAGAAAAAAGCAGAAAGAGAAATACAATGTCGAACACAGGGCAAATGATAATATCCAGGTAAATCCAATAGTTACAATTGTAGTTATAGAATAAAGACAGCGCATCCTACAGCAACATATTAAGAAAAGAGATGAGTATAGAAAAAGGTCCCACCTATCATCCTTATAAGATATCATTATTCATACTGTAGATATGCATATAATATTGTTTAGGATAACATACAAGACACCACATGTACAGTGCAAATTGAGATAATGAGGGGAAAAAGAAAAAGAAAAGAAAAAGAGAAAAAGGGAGTAGTAGAGGGGAGACAGAGCCTATTTCTGTTAGTTGCCTACTTTTAACTATTAAATTAATGTCAACAACCTGGCTACATCCCAACTCTTCAACCTAACCTCATCTTTTGCATTAGCACAATGTATACAGTCCTCCACTCACTCTGATGGGAATACATTGGACCTTGTTTTCTCCCATCTTTGCACTCCCTACAACCTCACAAACACCCCCTTTCCTCTCTCTGATCACAATCTCGTCACCTTCACAGTGTCCTCGTCTTCAAATACCTATCCCTCCAAACGGCAAACAATTACCCGCAGAAACCTTCACAACTTGATCCCTGCTCCTTTCCACTCTGCAACTGACCAACTCTATGACAGAATCTCTCCCCTGTCCTGCCCTCACCTGGCCACTGCTGTCTATAACAGTTCGCTTTCATCCGCACTAGACTAACTTGCTCCTCTAACAACACGAAGCATCAGGTCACGACTGTTACAACCTTGGCAGACTGATGAGAGCAGAAATCTTAAACGACATAATCGTGCGCTGGAGTGATTGTGGCGTAAAACCAAATCTCAACAAGCATTCACCCTATATAAATCTGCTCTCTTAACATACAAGTCCTCCCTTCATGCTGCCAAACAAGCCTACTTTGTCACTCTTATTAATACCTTGTCATCCAGTCCTCGTCGTCTCTTCTCTACTTTTAACTCTCTACTTTCTCCACCTCCACCCCCACCCCCACCCAGTACCTCACTCACTGCTCACGAGATTGCAAATCATTTCAAAACAAGATTGATGCAATTTGTAGGGGCATCTCCACTGCACAGACATCCATGCCACTTAGCATACCTTATACTAAACCTCCCTTAACACTTTCCTCTTTTGACCTTGCTACTACCGAAGAGGTCACCAAGGTTTTCTCAGAAGCTCGTCTCACTACCTGCCCCTTGGATTATGTCCCCTCAAAACTACTACGGTCACCCTCTTCTTCCATCCTATGCTCCCTCACTCACATCTTCAATCGCTCCCTCTCTACTGGTGTCTTCCCCTCCCCTCTAAAGCATGCGCACATCACTCACATACCTTAAAAGCCCTCCCTGGACTCCACCAACCTGAACAACTTAAGACCCATCTCCCTGCTGCCATTTACCTCTAAACTCCTAAAACGCTTAGTCTACAATCGCCTGAGCTCCCACCTGACCGACAACAACCTTCTTGACCCTCTACAGTCTGGCTTTCGCTCACTGCACTCCACTGAAACTGCCCTACTAAAACTCACTAATGATCTACTAACTGCTAAAACCAATGGCCACCACTCCATACTCTTACTACTTGACCATCCCCTCCTCCTCAAAAAACTCCACTCTCTTGGCCTCAGAGCCTCTGCTCTCTCCTGGTTCTCCTCCTACCTATCACAGCGCTCCTTCAGTGTTACCTATAACGTTGCCTCCTCCTCTTCACTCCCTATTTCTGTAGGGGTCCCTCAAGGTTCTGGCCTTGGACCCCTTCTGTTCTCCATCTACACCTCCTCCCTTGGTCACTTGATAAACTCCCATGGCTTTAAGTACCATCTCTATGCTGATGACACACAAATCTATCTTTCTACCCCTCACCTCACCCCTTCAGTCTCCTCTCGCATCACTAACCTACTAAGTGACATATCGGCATGGATGTCACTCCACTTCCTCAAACTCAATCTTTCCAAAACTGAGCTCTTAGTATTCCCTCCAGCCCGTGCCCCCTCCCCTGACTTCTCCATCAAGATCAATAACACAATCATCATTCCCTCCCCTCATGCCAGGGTACTAGGTGTAATCCTAGACTCCCATCTGTCCTTTCAGCCCCAAATCCAATCACTGTCCAAATCTTGTAGACTTCACCTCCGCAACATCTCCAAGATACACCCGTTCCTAACCTCGGAAACCACTAAGTAACTTATCCACTCCCTTGTTATATCTTGCCTTGACTATTGTAACTCCTTCCTCATTGGCCTACCTCATTGCAGGCTATCCCCTCTTCAGTCTATCATGAATGCTGCTGCCAGACTCATCCACCTTACTAACCGTTTTGTATCAGCTTCCCCTCTCTGCCAATGCCTCCACTGGCTTCCTAGCGCCCAACGGATAAAATTCAAAACACTAACAATAACATATAAATCCATTTATAACTCTGCCCCAAATTACATCAACGATCTTGTCTCCAAATATCACCCAAACCGTACTCTCCTACTCTCTAGCTCCCTTGTCTCCTCCTCCCATGCTCGTCTCCAGGACTTCTCCAGAGCTTCCCCCATCCTCTGGAACTCTCTACCCCAATTTATCAGACTATCGCCTACTCTGCGCACTTTTAGGCGATCTCTGAAAACCTATCTCTTCAGGCAAGCCTATCCTGCCCTCAGCTAATAATGGAATCTTCTACTCTTCCAACCTACTCTTCCAACCAGTCCAACCCCACAGTTACTACCTTTTGTAACACTAGCCCCTCCCTCCTAGATAGTAAGCTCCAAGGAGCAGGACCCTCCTTTTCCTCTTGAATTGAACTGTATTGTTGCTGTATTGTCTCCCGTTATATTGTGAAGCGCTGAGCAAACTGTTGGCGCTATATAAATCATGTATAATAATAATTAAAGTATTTCCTAATTGCATCTCTATTGAGCGCCACAAGAGGGGACACACTGGGGCGGTTGATTTATTAACACAGGAGAGTGCAAAATGTGGTGCAGCTGTGCATGGTAGCCAATCAGCTTCCAACTTCAGCTTGTTCAATTAAGCTTTGACAAAAAAAACCTGGAAGCTGATTGGTTTCACTCTCCAGTTTTAGCAAATCAACCCCTGTGATTTTTACTGTTTGGATAGAGATGGGTTTGGAGGATGCCTGAGCTGATCTCTAGTGTATAAATGTAGGTAGAAAATCAATTCCCCACTTCTTATTGCACAGGGAACCCCCTAGACATCTCAGGAGGTACCCTGGTAGAGTAAGGCTGCCTTAGATCATCTATTTCCAATGATTAGTCAGGAAGCTCCCCTGTGTATAGACAAGACATAAATGAGCATGTTGTAGACATAGTGACTGTTATAAACTTCCCAGAGATAAGTGCAGGGTAATGACAGCCCCCTCCCCAGTCCATCAGATGTGTCCAGTAAGGTCATCCTCCTCAGCAGAACAGACAGTAATATATCCCGATCTGTCTTCCTGTTTGTCCTATGACAGCTTGTTCTCAGCCTGCACTGCCTCTTCTACTTCAATAAGCTCTGATCTAAGGAAATGATCTGTAAAGTGTAGGATCCTGGCTTGTGATGGTCTGCTCTGAGCACAGCTCACTCCTTCCAGTACACTCCCAGGCTGTGCTTTCTATCACACGCTTCTAGCCTGGACAGGTCTATCATACTGAATTCTGTCTGCCTGGATTATCTCCTCCATTGATCTCAACACACTCTGGATCACGAGCCGTCAACCGCACACCTTGGCCTGTAGTTCTTGGCCAACTTCCAGTAGTTGGCATGATATCGGTGTACCCATGGATACACGTTCCTCGGCAGTGTTAGTTCGGTGTAGTCGGGTGACATCAGGGCCTCCTCTTCCCCCAGCCAAGACCCTTAATTTAACACCGCAGAGTGGGGTGCATGGAGCCGTTGAGCATGGAGAGGGCTGACTGCAGATCGCCTGCTATAGCTCGGAGCGCCATGCAACTACTGTGATCTCTGGCCAGGCTGGGAACACTGTTCGGGAACTGAGGATTGTTCTGTGTTCTTTTTAGAACATGCAGCCTGAAGGTCCCTGCCCACTGGGAAAATGCCCGGTGTGCCCTATGGGCAGTCCGGGCCTGAAAGTGAGGCTGTGGAAGACAATTTCATGTCACAGGTCATACACCATAGCAAGACTAAGCACAGTAACAATACAAAAGGTAGTTATGCTGCATAAGCAAGGTCTCTCCCAGGTTCTCAGTCTCCCAAAATTTCAAAGCAGACAGGGGTTTCAAGCTCTTTTGAAGAAACACAAATAAATGGGCAACGTTGAAGACCATAGATACAGTGCTCGGCCAAAGAAACAATGTAGCAGATGAAAGACACATCATGTTTGCTTCCCTTTGACATTGGAAGATGTCCAGCAGTGCCATCAGCACAGAACTGGCAGAATCCAATGGACCCAGGTACACCCATTTACTGTCCAGAGAAGTCTGGCCAGAAGTGGTCTTCATGGACATCAAGCCATACCTCATGTGGAAACAAGATTTGAGGCTACCTACACATCCACAGAAGATCTGTGGTAAGTTCTCAAAGATGTTTGGAACAACCTACCTGCCAAGTTCCTTCAAAAACTGTGAGCAAGTGTACCTAGAAGAATTGATGATGTTTTGAAGGCAAAGGGTGGTCACAGCAAATATTGATTTGATTTGGATTCCTCTTTTCATTTATTTTGTTAATTGATAATAATAAACTATTAACACTTCTGTTTCTGCAAAAAATCTTAATTTGCAGCATTTTCGCACCTTCTGTGTTGTTTGTCACTATAACTGGCTGCACTTTATGCACACTTGATATTGCATATGTTGGTACATGCATTGTAGTATATGCATGACTTGTCAATGTAAACAGGTGCAGCGCTGGTATATACAAGGATATTGTAAGGATAAACTTTAGTGTTCAACCAACCACCATATAAATGATATAAGATGCCAGATATATATCTAAAAGACGTAAATAAGCGCAATAAAAACAATATATATATATATATATATATATATATATATATATATATATATATAAATATATATAAAGTGCCAAGTAATTATAACCACATTAAAGTGGTAATAGTGATAAGTAAGTCCAAACAAATAAACGTGGGGATCACGGCGGATCACAGCCAACGTGCTCAAATTCCTTATCCAGGAGTGACGAATTATGTAACTTAATAATAAGTGAAGGGCGCACTCACCAGAAGCGCGTGAAAAACACGCATTTGAGATTAATCCTGTCTCATCAGGTTTGTTTAGGTCGTCTATTCCAAGGTATGGCCAGGTTCCTGTTCCCTTCAGGGTCCCTTGATAGGTATCACTGCATCGGGTCACCTCTGAAATAGGCTCTGTGAATGATGGCACTCACAGAGAGCCCAACAAATGATGCCACATAGCGTGATACTGTTTATCTTAATGGAATTTTATTTCCAAAGAAACAAGGTATTGACATAAAACAAAAATGACTGACCATATACTTTCAGGATGGCCACCAGCAGTGGCGTGACGTCAAGATGCTGTAGCCCCTTCTGACGCGTTTCGTGCGAAGCACTTAGTCATAGGGTGCAGGGTAATATATAAAAAGTTATTTTAACATATATTTTTACATATATTTGTAAATGCATTCCAAAAATGTAGATTTGTATTTTTAAAGACATACAGTATATTTGAAATGTATTTTTAAAAATATTTTTCATATATTTTGTAATAAAAACGCATATCAACATACAGTATATATATATATTTATTGAAATATATTTTGAAATATATTGAATGTGGCCACAATTTTAGCATTTCAAATATATGTCAATATATTTGGGAAGAATATTTTTTAAATATATTTCAAATATATTTTTCTTCCATATCGGTATCTAGGCTCATGGCTGCAGATATTTGCAATCTACTTTCCACACCATGGCTGATTTGGCCATGGGAACAAGGCTTTAGCGTTAGGTTTTGCGGGGTGCTTTAGTGTTATGAATACTTTGTATATGAGTATATTACATAATAAACCATCAGGATTTACAGTTGCTCCTGTCGCTTAGACTGAAAATGACTGCACCAAGTTTCTGGCCGCAAGAACAAATGTACTGAACTTATTCAATACATTATTGAACTAAATTATGACCATCAGTCCCATTAAAGTTGAACTCTAGGAAACTAGCTAAATACACAGATGAGATACATATATGCAGGGCTTTTTTTCAGCTGGAACTGGGTGGAACTCAGTTCTACCACCTTTGGCTCAGGCCCTTGCTCACCACTACCACTTGTAAACACAGAAGTCCGGCTTCTGTGTTTCCAAGTGACAGCTTGTCTCCCAACGGTTCCCACAGATCTCATCTTCGGATCGGCTCCAAGGATGGGGACAAGGGAGATGCAGGTGCCTGCGGTGTAGTACAGATGCTGACACCCCCACTGAATGATCTACCCGCAAGAGTGAGGTGAAGTCATCTACAGTAAGCAGGGAGGAACTAGAGTCGACTGGGAGCTTCAGCTTAATACAGCAACAAAAGTAAAATATATGGAAGTTGGTGACGTTTTTAAGGAGGGGGGGCAGAAGATAGGGGCAGTGGAGGGGGGGTTGCAGAGGAGAGGTGAAAGTGGGATGTGGATGGGGGATGAAGAGGTAAGCAGCTGCTAAAGAAGGCTGCACTCTGCTCTGTGTGCACACCCCTGAACTCTTCACTCTGTGTAAACCTCCCCCGTCCCCGGAACTCTACACTCTGTACATAATGCACTCCTGGTATTTATTGCCCCTTTAACACCCTCCTGCTGTTAGTGACATTTTTTGACCACACCCACGTTTTGATGCGGTTTGGAAGGTGTGTGTGGGGGAGGAGGGGTGATTGAGTTCCTGCACCTGTTTTCTGAGAAAAAAAAAGCCCTGTATGTACAGTTGTGTTCAAAATAATACAGTTGTGACCAAAATTATTCAACCCCCACTGAAATTGAGTGTTTTGGCCAGTTTGACATTGCTTTTGATCATTCAGTCATCTTGCTTACATTTACATTAAAGAGGCACTTGTAGGTCAGACAAATATAACATAACAGTTATAATGAAATAACCACAAATGTCTTTTCTGTGCTCACAGCATTATCAGTTTTATTCAACCCCCAAGTGACATTCAATCTTAGTACTTAGTACAGCATCCTTTTACAGTTATAACAGCTTTTAAACGTGAAGCATAGCTTGACACAAGTGTCTTGCAGCGATCTACGGGTATCTTCGCCCATTCTTCATGGGCAAAGGCCTCCAGTTCAGTCACATTCTTAGGCTTGCGCACTGCAACTGCTTTCTTTAAGTCCCACCAGAGGTTCTCAATCGGATTTAAGTCTGGTGACTGCGATGGCCACTCCAAAATGTTCCAGCCTTTCCTCTGCAACCATGCTCTAGTGGACTTGGAGGTATGCTTGGGATCATTGTCCTGTTGAAAGGTCCAACGTCTCCCAAGCCTCAGGTGTGTGACGGACTGCATCACGTTTCCATCCAATATCTCCTGGTACTGAAGAGAATTCATGGTACCTTGCACACGCTGAAGCTTCCCTGTACCTGCAGAAGCAAAACAGCCCCAAAGCATGATTGACCCTCCACCATGCTTCACAGTAGGCAAGGTGTTCTTTTCATCATAGGCCTTGTTCTTCCTCCTCCAAACATAGCGTTGATCCATGGGCCCAAACAGTTCTAATTTTGTTTCATCAGTCCACAGAACACTATCCCACAACTTTTGTGGTTTGTCCACATGGCTTTTGGCATACTGCAGTTGACTCTTCTTATTCTTTGGAGACAGCAAGGGGGTACGCCTGGGAGTTCTGGCACGGAGGCCTTCATTACGCAGTGTGCGTCTTATTGTCTGGGCTGAAACTTCTGTACCCACATCTGACAAATCTTTTCTCAGTTCCTCAGCAGTCACACGGGGACTTCTCTCCACTCTACGCTTCAGGTAGCGCACAGCAGTCGAAGTCAGCATCTTCTTTCTGCCACGACCAGGTAGCGTTTCAACAGTGCCCTTTGCCTTGAATTTGCGAATGATGCTTCCTAAGGTGTCTCTTGGTATGTTTAACATCTTTGCAATCTTCTTATAGCCATTGCCCTTCCTGTGAAGAGAAATCACCTCTTCTCTTGTCTTCCTGGACCATTCTCTTGCCTTCACCATGTTTGTAACCACACCAGTAAATGTCTAGAAGGAGCTGAGTATCACAGTCATTTTAAAGCTGCCTAATTGGTGCTTATTATGCTTGATTGCTGCTCGGTGACATCCACAGGTGTTTTCAATACCTGATGGAAAGCACCTGTATGAACCTCTGTTCTTCAGAGTGGTAGTCTTTAAGGGGTTGAATAATTGTGGCAATGAAGAAACCACATAAGAACCATTTACTACTGTATTACATAAACAATTGATGTCATTTTAGTTGCATTTGGGTAGTTACAACGTCCTTGTAGGATTTGATTCTGAATACAATTCCAAATGTACACTATAGTCCCTAAACCCCTTTACAGCATTGGGGGTTGAATAATTTTGGTCACAACTGTAGCAGTCAGACATCACTAACCTGATCAATCACTGTTTTTGGTAGAAATTATATTTCTACATGGCAAATAATTTACTAGCAGGTGTAGTAGAGTAATAGAAATCCAACAGACCCAACAGTCATGACATGCATGCTGCTGATTCTGTGTAATTGAATCACTAATTGAAAGTGGCATGTTCAAAATAATAGCAGTGTGGAGTTCTATTAGTGAGGTCATTCATTCTTTGAGAAACAGGTGGCAATTATTGCCCTTATTTAAGGAAGGAAGGCAGCAAATGTTGTACATGCTGGTTACAGTGCATTTCTCTCTGAAATTCTGAGGAAAATGGGTCGATCCAGACATTTTTTCAGAAGAACAGCGTACTTTGATTAAAAAGTTGATTGGAGAGGGGAAAACATATAAAGAAGTGCAGAAAATGATAGGCTGCTCAGCTAAAATGATCGCAAATGCTTTAAAATGGCAACCAAAACCTGAAAGACGTGGAAGAAAGCGAAAAACTACCATTCGAATGGATAGAAGAATAGCCAAAATGGCAAGGACTCAGCCAACAATCAGCTCCAGGAAGATCAAAGAAGGTCTAAAGTTACCTGTGAGTACTGTTACAATTAGAAGACGCCTATGTGAAGCCAAGCTATCTGCAAGAAGCCCCCGCAAAGTCCCACTGTTGAAAAAAAGACATGTGCTGAAGAGGTTACAATTTGCCAAAGAGCACATTGACTGGCCTAAAGAGATATGGCGCAACATTTTGTGGACTGATGAAAGTAAGATTGTTCTTTTTGGGTCTAGTGGCCGGAGACAGTTTGTCAGACGACCACAAAACACTGAATTTAAGCCACAGTACACTGTGAAGACAGTGAAGCATGGTTGCGCAAGCATCATGATATGGGGATGTTTCTCATACTACGGTGTTGGGCCTATTTATCGCATACCAGGGATCATGGATCAGTTTGAATACATCAGAATACTTGAAGAGGTCATGCTGCCTTATGCTGAAGAGGAAATGCCCTTGAAATGGGTGTTCCAACAAGACAACGACCCCAAACACACCAGTAAACGTGCAACATCTTGGTTCCAGACCAACAAGATTGACGTTATGGAGAGGCCAGCCTAATCCCTGGATCTTAATCCAATAGAAAACTTGTGGGGTGACATCAAAAATGCAGTTTCTGAGGCAAACCAAGAAAGAGAGAAGAACTGTGGAATGTAGTCCAATCATCCTGGGCTGGAATACCTGTTCACAGGTGCCAGAAGTTGGTTGACTCCATGCAACACAGATGTACGGCAGTTCTCAAAAACAGTGCTTAAACAACAAAATATTCATTAAGTGATTCAAAGGAAAGCAAAATCTTCAAACATTTTTCAGTTTATATAGTGAATGTTTGAGTTTGTAAAGAAGAATACAAACACTGCTATTTTTTTGAACAGTCTAATATTCACTTTTCTTCAATTTTTTTAGAGGAACAACACAAATTTGATATATTTTTCTTCATGTTTTGATTTGGAATAGAATGTGTAGTGTTCCCAATGCATTTGTATGTATGGAAATAAAAGCTATTAGAAGGATTTTGAGCTTTATTCACTTTTTTCAACACCCTGCTATTATTTTGAACACAACTGTATGTGAGCTGCTTTACCTGCAAAAGATTTGTATTTCTGTCCATCCAATCTTGAGATTTACACAGCTCTGCCACACCGCACAGACCTACCTGGCAAGGGAAACATTCTCGGCTTCAGTTTCACTTTCACATACAGGTTTCTTCAGGTCTACTTTGACAGTGAAAGGAAAATCCACAAACTGATGTACTCATCTCTCTTTTCATTCTGCTGTCTCCTCCGATCAGCTTGATTAAATCCAGATACTTATATTGCTTGCATTTAAATACATTTTTACATGTGTCATCCTGATGACAGGTTGCATTATTTTTGTATTTTATGGCTGCCTGCAACTCACCTTTAGAATGTTGTACAGCTTTGCTTGGGGTAATGTAGCCTACTTTTGAAAGAATAATTATAAGACTAAGGGCATAATTATAACTTTCCCAAGCATTCACTGGTGGTGAATCAGCCACACACGAACCTGGAATATTTACCTGAAGTGAATGTTTGGTAAATGTCAGATTCATTGCTTTATAAACTTGCCCCTGTGTATTATCTATGTAATCTTCAAACATACACTATATACACTTTAACGTGTTACTAAACCTATCATCCTGCATTCACTATACAGTATCTGGTCTCCCACAGTACACACAACATGGAAATGCAATTATTTTAGTAAATATAAACTGCTAAATACCTTTTCTCATCAGCAGTTACAGCAGTCTTGTGACTTCAACAGAGCACTGGTTAAAGCTTGTAGGAGGAGTTTTCTTTCTGCTCTAGGAGGATGAAAACCCATGACCTCTGTCTTGACAGTACTGATTGGCCCTGTGCTGATCACATGCACTCTCCCAAGAAAAAAAAAAAAAACCTCTCTTAAAAAGTACACACAAAACTGAGCATGTGCAAAATGCCTACGGTTCGGTTTGTCTTTCAGGAGATAAGAGGTGGTCTCCTGAAAAAATGGAGGAACAGAGAGGACAGAATCAAACTGCCTTTGTACACAATGAGGAGGATTAACCCCTTAGGTTCCACAGTGAGTACAACAAGCATGCTTTACTGCATATACAGACTGATTTTACTGTTGTGGGTTTAGTAACACTTTAACTGGGATCTAATTCTGCACCGTATTTTGTGCTGAAAAACAATATCACAAAAGCTGAAAGGAGTGTATTATAAAACAATTGCTCCCACTTTAATTTGGCTTAGAAATGAGCATGCTGTGTGAGAAAACTATTATTTCACATTTGGTGACCCTCACCACCATTATAATCATGGTTTACTGCGGTTTTGTTTATCAGATTGTAGCTTCCTGTATAATTTGTGGGAATGGATATGGAAAATATGCATAGCCCCTTTATTCAGCATGTTTCTTGCAAATACACTTTTGTAGATAAGATTGTTGATATTGTAACAAGAACAGAGGGAAGTCATTACCTGCTGACGCTCCGTGAAATAAGGTTTATGCCGGAAAACTTTCCATTAAAATATGTTTCTAATAAAGTGAAAATCTTTGAGCAGCATTTTAGAGTTAATAACTCTGTATGTAAACTGGTTGATAATCTGTAGAATTCAATAGAAGTTTGCAAATCAGTAAACGTTTTAACTCATTTCTCATTGAAAAGCAAGATATTCTTTAGGAAAAAAAATATATAACACATTAACTAATTTACCCAGCTACAAAAGTAAGTCTGTTGTTTTTCAAAAGAAGCTGTCTTGCAGATGTAGCAGTTAGAGGGCTGAGACAAATAATTTACCACTGAGTGGGGTGCTTACAATGATCAGCTTTTATTTATTTATGTAAAACTTTTATCCCAAAAGGAGAAAAAAAATGTTCCTGCAACTGTCTAAAAAGTGTGATGTGGAGCTTGGCTTCAACTTGTTAGTGTATATAAATCTGCTAGTACATCTAACACTCCCCTCCCCCCAGATTAACAATGCTGCTTTTCAAAGGTGCCCCCTGTGCTATTGATATTGCCCGCTTTTTCCCCAAATGTTGAGGGAACAACATACAGTGAGGGAACTTATGTTAAATCATGATAGCCTTGCCCAGCTATGACGTACTGACACTGAAACATGTTCCAAAGCAGGTCCAAAGTTTTTAAATTCTTTCTTTTGAAAAGCCTGTTAGAGGCTGCATACTCACACAAATGTGTTTTTCAATTAAAAGATTTTCATTTTTGTGGTGTTGCATTTGGGCTTCTGTTATATCAGGGTTCTCCAAACTTTCTAAACAAAGGGCCAGTTTACTGTCCTTCAAACTTTAGGGGGGCCGGACTGTGGCCAGCGGGAGAAGAAAATGTTCTGGCATCAGTGAGAGTAAACAATGCCCCATCATTGGTATTAGGGGGAGGAATAGTGTCTGATTGTTAGTATCAATGGGAGAAATAGTGCCCCATCATTGTCAATAGGAGGAATAATGCCCCATCATTGGTGTCAATGGGAGGAATAGTGCCCCATCATTAGTATCAATGGGATAAATAGTGCTCCATCATTGTCAATAGGAGGAATAGTGCCCCATCATTGGTGTCAATGGGAGGAATAGTGCCCCATCGTTAGCATCAATGGGAGGAAAAGTGCCCCATCATTAGTATCAATGGAAGGAATAGTGCCCCATCGTTAGTATCAATGGGAAAAATAGTGCCCCATCATTGGTGTCAATGGGAGGAATAGTGCCCCATCATTAGCATCAATGGGAAGAAAAGTGCCCCATCATGAGTATCAATGGAAGGGATAGTGCCCCATCATTAGTATCAATGGGAGAAATAGTGCCCCATCATTGGTATTAATGGGAGGGAAAATGCCCCATCAATGGGGGAAAAATGCTTCATCATTGGTATCAATGGGAGAAATAGTGTCCCATCATTGGTTGCCGATTGTTAGTATCAATGGGAGAAATAGTGCCCATCATTGGTATCAATGGGAGAAATAGTGCCCCATTGTTGGTAACAATGGAGGAAATAGTGCCCCATCACTGTTGTCAATAGGAGGAATAGTGCCCCATCATTGGTATCAATGGGAGAAATAGTGTCCCATTATTGGTTGCCCATTGTTAGTATCAATGGGAGAAATAATACCCCATCATTAGTATCAATGAAATGAATAGTGCCCCATTGTTGGTTTCAATAGGATGAATAGTTCCCCGTCATTGGGGTCAATAGGAGGAATAGTACCCCATCATTAGTGTCAATAGAAGGAACAGTGCCCCATCATTGGTGTCAATAGGAGGAGTAGTGCCCCATCATTGGTGTCAATAGGAGGAATAGTGCCCGTCATTGGTGTCAATAGGAGGAATAATGCCCCATCATTGGTGTCAATAGGAGGAATAGTGCCCCATCATTAGTGTCAATAGGAAGAACAGTGCCTCATCATTGGTGTCAATAAGAGGAATAGTGCCCCATTGTCGATGTCAGTGGGAGAAACTACTATTTATTTATTTCAGATACTTATATAGCGCAATTTACGCAGCGCTTTACATATATATTGTACATTCACATCTGTCCTTGACCCTCAAGGGGTGTACAATCTAAAGGTCCCTAACTTACATTTATACATACATATACTAGGGCCAATTTAGACAGGATCCAATTAACCTACCAGCATGTCTTTGGAGTGTGGGAGGAAACCCTAGTACCCGGAGGAAACCCACGCAGGCACAGGAAGAACATGCAAACTCCAGGAAGGAGGTGCCGTGGCTGGGATTCAAACCAACGACCCTTGTTCTGCCTGGCGAAATGCTAACCATTTAGCCACTGTGCTGCCCACTATGCCACACTGTTGCTTGCAGTGGAAAGAATAATGCCTCAAGGGCCAGATAAAAGCAAGGAAAGGGCAGCATCTGGCCCCCAGGCTGCAGTTTGGAGACCACTGCGTTATATGATCAACAATGAAGAGCACTTCATGGCTTAGTAAATCAGGCTCTTTGACTACATTAAGGAATGAGTAACAAGGCCATCAAGGCCTCAGTGGCATAGAACGGCTTAAAAGGTGCCAATCAAAGTTAAAGAGGAGTTCCACCGAAAAGGGGAAGTTCCACTTTAATGCTTTGTCCCACACTCCCCATTAAGGATTAGCACCTTTGGTGAGAGAGGGGGGAGTGGGTACCCGAATTTGACAGGTACCCGCTCCCACTTCTGCTGCAATCGCCTCCCTCCCTGTAGTCTTGTAGGACACGTGACAGGTCCCAGAAGACTACGGGGCCATTCACAAAGCGCAGCACTTCTTGCGCATGCGAAGTGGGCACCCGGCTGTGAAGCCGCAAGCTGTCACAGCCAGGTGCCCACACTGAAGATACCGGCGCCAGGGAGAGAAGAAGGCCGGTGAAACCAGCGGTGGTGAGGACACCACTGGACTGAGGGACAGGTAAGTGACTGTATTTTAAAAGTCAGCAGCTACAGTTTTAGTAGCTGCTGACTTTTATTTTATTTTTTTTCAGGTGGAACTCCGCTTTAATTTGTTACTGAAACATGAAAAGTCACAGTTATAACCTTACTCATGTTGCTGGTTCTTTAGTAATATATGTGTAGAAATGTTGTATTTTTGACAATTTACTTTTGGTATTTTTTGTGAAATCAGTATCCAGCTGTAGTCTGTAGTCAGCCTAACTGCTCCTCAACAGGAGTGATTCTCTAAGCCTAGAATGCATTTTCTCTGCCACATTTAGTTTGAGCTGGATAGTCTAGCTCAGCCTTTTTCAACCAGGGTGCCTTCAGATTTCTTCAGGGGTGCCTTGGCAAAATGCCTAAAAATTGTACACAAGCCAGTGGGTGGGTCAAGCCTGCCTTTTAGTTATGCAAAGCCCCAGGCTTTCATTGTGCACCATTACAACCTTCTAGCTGTCGGAGTCCTAACAACCAATGATGTCATCGGTTGATAAGGAGGACATCATGCACATGCACAACATCCTTGTTTTCCCCTCTCCGTCAACACTGGGGTCACATTAGCTGAGAGAGGGAGAGAAACTGAGGGAAAAGAGAAATGTTGGAATACTAGTCAGTACCAGTGTGTAAAGGTGCACTTGCTTTGAAAGGATAATTCACCTCTAACGTTGGGTATCCTACGTACAGTTGCAAGAAAAAGTATGTGAACCCCTTTGGATTACGTGGAGTTTTGCATGAATTGGGCATAAAATGTGCTCTGAACGTCATCTAAGTCACAACAATAGAAGAACACAGTCTGCTGAACATAATACTACACAAACATTAGATGTTGCCATGGTTTAATTGCACATAACATGTAAACATTCACAGTGCAGGGAGGAAAAAGTATGTGAACCTTTGGACTTAATAACTGGTTGACCCTCCTTCGGCAGCAATAACCTCAACCAAACATTTCCTGTAGTTGCAGATCAGACCTGCACAACGATCTGGAGTCATTTTGGACCACTCCTCTTCACAAAACTGTTTCAGTGTAGCAATATTCTTGGGATGTCTGGTGTGAATCGCTCTCTTAAGGTCATGCCACAGCATTTCAATCGGGTTGAGGTCAGGACTCTGACTGGGCCACTCCAGAAGGCGTATTCTGTGCTGTTGCAGCCATTGTTTTGTTGAATTACTTGTATGCTTTGGGTCATTGTCCTGTTGCATCACCCATCCTCTGCGGAGCTTCAGTTGGCGGACAGATGGTCGTACGTTTTCCTGCAAAATGTCTTGATAAACTCTGGAATTCATTTTCCCATCAATGACGACAAGCCGTCCAGGCCCTGAGGCAGCAAAGCAGCCCCAAACCATGATGCTTCCTCCGCCATGTTTCACAGTGGGGATGAGGTTTTGATGTTGGTGTGCTGTGCCTTTTTTTCTCCACACATAGTGTTGTGTGTTCTTCCCAAACAACTCAATCTTGGTTTCATCTGTCCACAGTATATTTTGCCAGTAGTGCTGCGGAACATCCAGGTGCTCTTTTGCAAACTTCAAACGTGCTGCAATATTCTTTTTGGACAGCAATGGCTTCCTCCGTGGTGTCCTCCCATGTACTCCATTCTTGTTTAATGTTTTCCTTATTGTAGATGTGTCAACAAAAATGTTAGCATGTGCCAGAGATTTCTGTAGGTCTTTAGCGGACACTCTGGGATTCTTCTTTACCTCATGCAGCATTCTGCGCTGTGCTCTTGCAGTCATTTTTACAGGACGACCACGCCTAGGGAGAGTAGCAACAGTGCTAAACTTTCTCCATTTGTAGACAGTCTGTCTTACCGTGGACACATGAACATCAAGGCTTTTGGAGATACTTTTGTAACCCTTTCCAGCTTCATGCAAGTCAACAATTCTTGATCGTAGGT
Organism: Staurois parvus; assembly: GCF_062004578.1. Classification (NCBI taxonomy): domain Eukaryota; kingdom Metazoa; phylum Chordata; class Amphibia; order Anura; family Ranidae; genus Staurois; species Staurois parvus. The sequence continues at coordinate 10,997,207 of NW_028317809.1, forward strand.
CTTCTGATAGCTCTTTTCTGCGAGGCATGGTCCACATCAGACAGTGCTTCTTGAAACCAGTAAACCCAAAACAGGTGTGTGTTTTTTAAGGGCAGGACAGCTGTCAGCAACACATCCAATATCATCACACTGATTGGAGTCAAGGTTGGCTCACTCCTGGCTCCAATTAGCTCTGGGAGAAGTCATTAAGCTAGGGCCTCACATACTTTTTCCTCCCTGCACTGTGAATGTTTACATGTTATGTGCAATTAAACCATGGCAACATCTAATGTTTGTGTAGTATTATGTTCAGCAGACTGTGTTCTTCTATTGTTGTGACTTAGATGACATTCAGAGCACATTTTATGCCCAATTCATGCTAAACTCCATGTAATCCCAAGGGGTTCACATACTTTTTCTTGCAACTGTATATGAATGCTGCTGCACTATGTACAACTATTAGTTTAGTTTTATACATTTTTGAATGGGGTGCCTCGAGATTGTGCATAATTTAAAAGGGTGCCTTGACTGAAAAAAGGTTGAGAAGCACTGGCCTAGCTAACCGGTAGGTCTGGGAAACCTATTGGTGCATACTGAAAGAACTGGTAAATATCTGAGACACCTCTCCATTTCCTCCTGCACAGCTGCCCTCTAAGGATGTCATCCTAGAGCACGGGTGTCAAACTGGTGGCCCTCCAGCTGTTGCCAAACTACAAGTCCCATGAGGCATTGCAAGATTGACAGTTACAAGCATGATTCCCAAAGGCAGAGGCATGATGGGACTTGTAGTTTCGCAACAGCTGGAGGGCCACCAGTTTGACACCCCTGTCCTAGAGGTCTGTCTCTCCAGGGATCTCCCTGCCTGGGAGAACCCCTGAAGTGACTGGCTGCCGGAGACAATGGGGTTGATTTAATAAAATTTAAGAGTGTAAAATCTGTTTCAGCTCTGTATATTATTATACAGTATTTATATAGCGCCAACAGTTTGCTCAGCGCTGTACAATATAATGGGAGACAGTACACGAGGCAGCACAGTAACAATACAAAACAATACACGAGGGGTTCGAGGTCCCTGCTCCTTGCAGCTTACAATCTAGGAGGGAGGGGATAGTGGTACAGGAGGAAATAGCTGCGGGGGATGGAGTGGTAGGAAGAGTGGAGGAGATCAGCAATTAGGTGAGGGCAGGGTAGGCTTCCCTGAAGAGATGGGTTTTCAGGGTGCGCCTAAAGGTGAGGAGGGTAGGTGACAGTCTGATGGATTGGGGTAGTGAGTTCCAGAGCATGGGGGAAGCCCTGGAGAAGTCCTGGAGACGGGCATGGGAGGAGGAGACCAGGGAACTAGAGAGTAGGAGGTCTTGTCAGGAGCAAAGAGTGCGTTTTGGGTGGTAGATGGGTATCAGGTCGGTGATGTAGTTTGGGGCACTGTTATGGACAGCTTTGTACGTCAATGTTAGTAATTTGAATTTTATGCGTTGGGCAATCGGAAGCCAGTGGAGGGATTGGCAGATGGGGGTGGCGGATACGGAGCGGTTAGTAAGGTGGATGAGTCTGACCGCAGAATTCAGGATTGAAGCGGGGATAGCCTGTGGTGAGGTAAGCCGGTGAGGAGGGAGTTACAGTAGTCAAGTCGTGATATATATATAGTATAGAAACCAGCCATCAGTTTTTTTTGTCAAAGCTTAATTGAACAAGCTGAAGTTAGAAGCTGACTGGCTACCATGCATAGCTGCACAGGATTTTACTCTCTCCAATTTTAGTAAATCACCTCCAAAGTGTTAGGCCTAGAGAAAACAAGCTTTAGCTGTTGCCTACATATGGAAGTGTGCTGAGTGTCTGGTTGAGTGGAACACACAGGATCCTTCCTCTGTTTGCTTGCCTTGGAAGAAAAAAGATTAAGATACCAAGAGAGTCTCAATTGCCAAGGAGCAAGTGCTCTGCAAGTGTCCAGCCAGCACGGTCTATGAGTTAGAGAAAACCATGAGAGACTTGAGAGAAAGATCTAAAAGAGATTAAGGCCTAACTTGATGTTTGTGATCCACTGGGACAGTGTTTCTCAACCTTTTTCCAGTCGGGGTGCCCTTGAAAAGTATTTACAGTCACAAGGCACCCCTGTCCAAGGCTTGGTTCACGTTACTGTGTGTCTCAGAACACACACAAAATCGCGCTCATTCCTGACATGCAGACAAATTCTCTGCTCTTTAGGGGTACCCCCATACATTGGCAAATGTGGGGCATTTTTGGTGTGGTGCAATTTTAAAACTAAGGTCAGGGATGACTTTCCCTGCATTTCTGCGGGTAAGGCAGTCCAGTGAACCAAGGACCTGTTCACCTGTGAGGTTGGAGGGTGGTAAAACCACACAATTGAGCTGCTTTTACCACCCCCAACTGCTCCCCCCTTTAGCTGCAGAAGCAGCAGCTGGGGGTATATACATGCTGTTACCGCAGCTGGAAGTATACCTCCAGGTGAATGGGGTTGAACTACAACCACCCTGCATCAACGCTCAAAGGCTAAAAAACACCAAAAAGCCATTAGGGAGAAAAGCACAGCTATTAACTAATTAGATAATATTAGCAAGCAACTCTTTCAGGGCCACTACTATATATCAATAAAATGTTAAAAAGACACGGTAAAGTTGTGTTAAAGGATAAGTTCCCCTTTTAGTAAAAAATAATAAATGTATATTTTTTTGCAGGTAAAAAAATGCACATTTATTATTTTTGTCCAAAGGAGCCTGTAAAGCATTGAACCAGCAATCAGTAGATCACTGAAGCCATGCAGGTCTCCTGCAGATCTGTCAGAATATTTGCTTGCCCATACGGGATGTACGAAGCCCTGCACAGCCACATTTTTAAGCGGGGGGGGGGGGGGGGGGGGGAGTTGGGGCCAGTCTGATCTGTATATGCAGTAAAGCATGCTTGTTAAACTTACTGTGGAACCTAATGGGGTTAATCCTGTTTGATCCTGTCTTCTCTGAATCTCCCCTTCTTCTAGTGTACCCAATTCATCTGCTGATAATATAGAGCTCTAGGAGTCACTGTGCACATGCTCAGTTTAGTGTGCATTGCTAGAGAGTTTTTTTTGGGGAGGGAGGGTGCATGTGATCAGCACAGGGCCAATCAGCACTGTCCAGAAAGTGGGTCAGGGGTCATGCAGCCTCATAGGACAGTCAGAGGAGAATGAAAACTCCTCCTACAACCTTTAACTAGTGCTCAGCCAAACACTCATAGAAGCCACAAGACTGCTATATACTGCTAATGAGAATGGTAATTAGCAGTTTATATTAACTAAAATAATTGCATTTCCATGTTGTGTGTAGTGTGGAAGACCAGACATAGTGAATGCAGTGTCATGGTTTTAGTAACACTTTAAGCCTTTGCTGGAATACACCAGTTTGAACAATTTAGACCCATCTCCTTGCTCCTGTGTACCTCCAAACTTCTAGAACACCTAGTTTACAACCATGTGAGCTACCACCTCATTGACAACAACCTTCTCGACCCCTTGGCTTTTATCCGTAACACTCCACAGAAACTGCCCTCCTTAAACATACTTAGTAATCACTAAACTGATGGTCACTTCCCCATACTATACTCTTTCTGCTGTCTTTGATACAGCTGACCACCCACCAGTGACGTCCCTAGGGGGGTGCGGGCCGCACCGGGTGACACCATCACAGGGGGTGCAGGAGCAGGATGCCAGCAGAGCTTCTGGGCTTTATGAAGGTCCTGGCCAGTTATTGGGGTGATCCTGGATTCCTGGCACAGTGACAGCTGCCCCCGGAGTAGCTGTAAAATGAGTATCCCAGACCCGTGAAGATATGTATCCCCTGAAGCAACTGCTCATGTGCCAGTTTCAGGATGAAGAAGCCAATCGCCAATCTCTGACTTTAGCACAAAGCTGCCACAGTTAACCCCTTACAGGCTGCAAATTGCTGAAGCTGATCCCGCAGATCACTATGGGTTGCAACATCAGTTAACCCTGTATAGGTTCAACCTGCTTCTTCGGCCTGAAACTAGCATATGCACAGTTGCTTCAGGGGATACATATCTTCACGGGTCGGGATACTCATTTTACCGCTACACCGGCACTGCTCCTTCCTCTTTGGAGGGGTGACGCCACGTGTTATCGCACCGGGTGACACCAACCCTAGGGAAGCTTCTGCCACCCACTCCTCTTTAAAAAAAAAACTCCTCTCCCTTGGCTATTGGGACGCTGCTCTTTCCAGGTACACATCTTACCTATCTCAATGCACCTTCAGTATCACCTGCAACTCTATCTCTTTCTCTCACCTTCCTCCCCAAGCTTCTGTCTTCTTACCCATTCTATTCTCTATCTACACCTTCCCTTGGTCATTTAATCACCTCCCACAGCTTCCAATACCATCTCTATCCTGACGACACCCAAATCTATCTCTTTACTCCTTAGTTCATTCCTCAGTCTTTTCACATGGCAAGTTAGCCTGCAGTTTCTTGTTTGTGTATTTCTATCTCTTTGCTGCGGTGCTTTTTCTACCCTGATTGCTTTCGCATGTGTGGTTTGGCTGTGCTCACCTATGGGCGTTGCCTGTTATTCTCAGGGTATTTATTTCCTTCCGTTTCATCACCTCCTGGCCCGCCTCCTAATATGCTGCCTATATAAGACATGCTTAGTCTAGCCCACTTTGCCGGAGCAATGTGATAGTTCTTGGAGCAATTTCAGTGTTTGGCACAGAGGGTTGATGTCCAGCGGGCCTATCAATAACAGATTATGCAATGTCTGCAGGAACTTTCCTCCCATTTGGATTAGCTGCAGGTTGTGTCCACTTCCTCTCCCTCTGTCCTGGCTCCTATTTCGGTTCCTGCTTCTTTGGCTCCTGCTGATCCTCCAGTGGAAGACAGTCCTTCAAATTTCCAGCTGCCTCAACCGCCTGACTTTTCTGGTGATCCTAAAGCATGCCGGGGCTTCATCAACCAGTGCTCAATTCACTTTGAGCTAGCAGACCACCATTTTCCTACTGACTGACTTTCCTACCTACACTCTTGGTGAAGCTCTGGATGGGCCTTGCCTCTATGGGAGCATGAAGATACTGCTATTTCTAGTTACCCTGCCATCCATCAAACTTTCCGTAAAACCTTTGATGTGCCTGGCAGGACTTCATCTGCATAGGGAGCTCTTTTCCGGCTTTGTCAAGGAAGCATGACTGTTGGTCAATATGCAGTTCAGTTTCGCACCTTAGCTTCATAACTGGCATGGAATAATGAGGCCCTTTCCGCAACCTTTTGGCAGGGTCTAGTGGGCTGTATTAAGGATGAACGAGCTGGAAGAACCATACTCACCACCCTGGATGACTTGATTGTCCTTAGCATCCAAATCGATGTCCACATCTAGGAGCGGGATCTGGAAAAGGCTGGTCCAAGTTGCCCCCCCCCCCATTGGGTCATTTTGCTCCTGTTTTCCAGAAATCTCCTGAACAACCTACCTCTGCAGCTATACTGGCACCTGAAGAGCCTATGCAGTTAGGCCGAACAGACCAGAACCTGAATTCTGCCACCTTCCCTTGATTTATCATACTTGTCTCTATTCAGTGGGCCCTGAACTCGTATCAGGATATCTGGATATGTGGACTCTGGGGCAGCCAGGAACTTCATTGAGCAATCATTGGTCACTGAATTGGGCATTCCTGTCATTCCCTTGGCGATGCCCCTATCAGTATCTGCAGTTGATGGGTCTACCTTGGTCTTTGAATCACTACGGTTCCAAACTAACTCCATAACTATGCATGTTGGTGTTGTTCATCATAAGAAAATCTCCTTCCTGATCCTTCCTAAGCCTTCAAGCCCCATCATTCTTGGACTTCCATGGTTGCAGAAACACTCACTGGAACTGTGGCCAAGTGTTGTCATGGGGGTCACAATGCCATCAGACTTGTCTCCCTAAGGTGCTCCCACCTCTCTGTGTACCTGTGGCTGAGGTCACCACGTCTTTTGTAAAAAAACTGCTGACAGCTTGCCTCCTCACTGTCCCTACGATTGCGCTATTGACCTCCAACCTGAAACAACTCCACCTCGAGGTAAAGTCTACCCTCTCTCCATTCCTGAGACTTGATCCATGTCTGAGTACATCCGAGAAAATCTGCAGAAAGGATTTATCTGTAAGTCCAATTCTCCTGCTGGCTTCTTCTTTATGGAGAAAAAAGATGGTACGCTCCGACCCTGCATTGATTATAGAGGTCTCAATGCCATCACAATCAGAAATCGGTACCTGCTATCTTTCATTTTTGAACTTTTTGACAGGCTTTGGGATGCTCGAATTTTCACAAAGCTAAACCTCCGTGGAGCAAACAATCTGATTAGGATCCATGAGGGTGATGAGTGAAAACAGCTTTTAATACCAGAGACAGACATTCTGAATATCTTGTAATGCCTTTTGGCTTGTGTAATGCCCCACGTGTGCCAGAACTTTGTTAATGACATTCTTTCTGTTTGCCCATACGTTTGTGTCACTGTCTATCTGGACGACATACTCATCTATTCTCTAGATTTGAACACTCATTGTCAGCATATATGTACTGTCCTTCTGCATCTTTGGGACCACCACCTGCATGCAAAGTTGGAGAAGTGTCTCTTTGAGCAAATCCAGGTTCCTTTCCTATGCTACATAGTAATGGATAAAGAGCTGATTATGGATCCTACCAAACTTCAAGCCATCTCCAACTGGTCTCAGTCCTCTTCTCTGAAAGCCATGCTGCGCTTCTTGGGATTCACCAATTTCTGTCGCCAGTTCATTTCTGAATATTCCTTGCTGGTGGCCCCAATTACTTCTTTGACACGGAAGGTTGCCAGTGCCAGAACCTGGCCTCCTGAGACAGTTGAGGCTTTCTACAAACTCAAATTCACCTTTCTCTCTGCATCTATTCTCGTCCGGACATTTTTCAGTCTTTCTACTTGGAGGAAGATGCTTCAACTTTGGGAGTGAGGGTGGTCCTTTTCCAAATGCATAATGGTAAGCTCTGTTCTTGTGCTCTCTTCCCTAAGAAATTTTCAGATGCGCAAAGAAATTACACTACTGGGGATCTGAAACTTCTGGCTATAAAGCTGGCACTGAAAGAATGCCGACATCTGCTTGAGGGATCTCCACATCGTATCCTGATTTATACCGATCATAAGAACCTCCGGTATCCACAATCCGCCCGGCATTTGAAACCCAGACAAGCATGATGGACTCTCTTCTTTGCCAGATTTACCTTTGACATTACCTTCTGGCCTGGTTCCAAAACTGCCCACGTAGATGCTTTGTCAAGATCATTTGACATTGCTGATTCTGAGTGTCATGTTGAACCAGAAACTATTATTTCTGCCAATCATATCCTGGCCACCACTCCTCTTCAGTTTTCACGTATCCCACCCGAAAAGACCTTTGTGGTCCCCGCCTTTTGCTCCAAACTACTCAAATGGGCACAAGACTGTAAACTCTCTGGACATCCTGGTGTGCAACGCACCTGTGACTTCCTGCAGCGTTATTACTGGTGGCCCTCACTTCAGAAGGTTGTTGAAGAATATGTTTTGGCTTGCTCCACATGTGCTCCAGCAGGTCTCCTTTTACCTCTGCTTGTTCCAGATGAACCTTGGCACTGCATTTCCATGCACTTTATCTCTGATATACCCCTCTCAGCAGGCTCCACGTTGTGGTTGTCTATGCTTGTTTTTTTAACCTGTCCTGACCTTGGCTTGTCATAAGTTGACATGTTACACCACAAAGCTACTAATTCACTCTCTTTATGTCTCATCTCAACAATTGCAACTTCCTCTACTTTGGCCTACCTTTACGCAGGCCATCTCCTCTTAAGTTTATCATGAATGCTGCTGCCAGACTTATCCACTTCACCAATAATTCTGTGGCTGCCACCCTTTCTGCCATACCCCCACCGGCTTTCGCTTGCCCAACGAATAAAATTCAAACTACTATCAACATGCAAAGCTATCCACAACTCTGCCCCATACCACATCACCAATGTTTTCTCAAAATATCACTGAAACTGTTCTCCCAAGACTTCCTGCTCTATAGCTCCCTCACCACCTTTTCCAATGCATGACTTTAGGATTTCTGCAGAGCCTCTCCCATTCTCAAGAACTTCCTACCCCAATCTGTCCAGCTTTTTCCTGCTCTATCTGCCTTTAGGTAATCCCTGAAAACTGATCTCTTCAGAGAAGCTTATCCCATCCCCACCTGAAAACTGTAGTTTAATTTTTCTATCAGTTCATTCCTCATAGTTATCACCTTTTGTAACACCTGCTTCTCCCTCTTAGATTATAATTAAAGGATTGATGTGTTTTCCTTGCCTTGGAAGTTGCATTAAAAGGACCCTCTCTCTGCTGTATTGTATTTTTAAACCATTTTTTGCTTTGTTTAAATACCCTCTATGACAGTGGCCAGCTCCCCATGTCATTTTTTGATAAGAGTACCTACTAGTCTTGAAAATGGGCAGTCTATAGACTTCAGTGGGATTCCCTGCTATGTTTGTGTTTTGTGGATTTCAAACAGTATTTGACAATCCCTCAAGAATTGTACCTGGGCAGATACCTCATGTAATTTTATATAGCTACAGTTGGATGTATCTTTAATGAAACATGTACAGAGAGAAATACATGGATGTCATTGCTGCCGCAAAAAAATACTGCTTGCCTTGATTGCTTCAGTGTTTTCTGAGTCACTGACCGAGAACAAGTATGCAGATTGGAAATTCATAGTGAATTCAGAACCTCTGATGTGCTTAAGCTGGTCATAGATGGGTAACTTTTTTCCATAAGCCAGCAGGCTGATAAAAAAAATGAACGTATAGAGGAATCCTCCTTGCTGTGCTATTGTATTCTGACCGTGGGACTCTTCCATTGTCAAAATACACAGATCAGCGCTGATCAAATGAGAATTTTCCAATATTCCTGTTCAAGAGAAGCTGATCATTTGACTGACTTCTCTCAAGTGGGATGACCATAGATGGATCGAAATTTGGGCCAGTCCTTGCTGAACTGGTTGACTTTCGATCCTTCTATGGCCAGCCAACCTTGTTCCCAATCACTGGCTGAGAAAGTGTTAAAACCAGTTGATAAGCATGACAGGAGTCGACCTAGCATTTGCAGAAGGAGAAATCTGAAATGGCAGCTGAAATATTGCAATACAAGTTTCCTTTCATATCTGAAAATCTATTCACACGTACAATAATGTACTGTATGTCTAATCCATTAGTGTGATAATAATCAGATGTGTGTGAAGCACGCTTGTTCCCTTCAGGAACTGAATATTTATCTTTGACCTAGTTGCTTGTTCCTGTTCTTACACTGATGTGATCTAGAATCCTGGATCCTACCCCCATCCCAACTTCCTGTTTTGTCTTGTTGGGAATACTCCAAAACATCCTCAGTGATAAGATGAAGTGTATGTAGAAACATAATCTCCTGTGCAGCATATGCATAGTGATTCAAGTTTTCATATATGCCCGTGCACTGCTCTGTCAGATGGTTCACATGTTTTTGAAAAAAGGAATTCCAGTAAAGAAAATACTTAATAATGTTGTCCAATAATGCTAGAACTCTTCACACACTGAAACAAACTGGATTTTTTACAATCTGAATGTTTTGCAGTTTTGAGTAGCAGACCTGTGTTAAAACATTCCTGTTCATGCCCTTTCTGTCAATCTCAACTCTCCTGGGATCCAGCACTGGGTCTCTTGGGGCAAATACACATCTTGGTTTCAACAGCTCTAGTGACTAGTGTTTTCTTCAACTGTGAAGCGACACATGGCTCGGCATTTGGGCAACACATTCTTATGGCTTGGCTGAGCCCCTGTGCCCCCAGAGACTTACCTGCATCTGCTACTTGCCAGTGATCTCCAGAGTCCTTCTACTTTATCAGTGTCAGCCTTGCGACCTGTGACCCTAGTCCATCCAGTGACCCCAACAACCCCATAATCCCTGTGTAAACCCTAAACACCCTGTGTTAGCTAGTGACTCCAGTGCACCCTGTGCCCTCAGTGACTCCATTGCACTACATTATATCCTATGTTTTCTAATGACCTCAGTGGACCCTAAAGCCTCCTGCGTCTTCTAGTGCAGCCTTTTTCAAACAGGTTGCCCAGGCACCCTGGGGTACCTTCAGGTATCTTCAAGGGTGCCTTTATTATTATTATACAGGATTTATATAGCGCCAACAGTTTGCTCAGCGCTTTACAATATAAAGGGAGACAATACAGCAACAATACAGTTCAATACAAGAGGGATAGGTGGGCCCTGCTCCTTGGAGCTTACAATCTAGGAGACTTGGTAAAATGCCTAAAAATTGGCCAAAAGTTGTATATAAGCCAGCAGGTGGATCAAGCCTTCCTTTTAGTTACACAAAGCCACAGATTTTCATTGTGCACCATTGCAACTTTCCTCAAAACCAATGATATCATCAGTTGATTAGAAGGACATTGGGCTCCTACACAACATCCTTGTTTGCCCTCCCCTGCCCCTCTCCATTAGCACTAGGGTCACATTAGCTGAGTGAAAGAGAGAAACTGAGGGAGAAGAGAAACTCTGGAATACTAGCAGGGGTGTGGAAATTTAAAAAAAACTACTTGTCCAGGGACTAAATCGGGCCTTCAATCTACTTGTCCCTCATGACAAACTTTTTGTCCTGATAAAAATTATTTTTTTTAACCAAAACCGTATTTAAATCGGAGGTGATTTTGGGAATGTCTGAGGCTTTTAAAAACAAAAGGGGCTTTATTGCAACTTAAACGTGTAATATTTTTAACATTGCGTTGTTTATCTCCTCCTCCCCTCCCTGCCTGTCTCCAGCACCACACTTAGGGACTACAGGGAGGGGAGAAATCTTGCAGTGTAATGAGCACTGATTGGATGCTCATAAGGAAAGGGGGGGGGGGGGTGTCAGGGCTTATACTTTATCCCTTTCACTGCAAGAGTTATTTTTGCGTTTTCGCTGCCAAAGCTATTTTTGCGTTTTTTGCACACGTTTAAAAAATCATTTTAGGCCTGAAGATTACGTAAAACCCCCAAACATTATATATTTTCTGAAAGCAGAGACCCTAGAGAATAAAACAGTGGTAGTTCCAATTTTTTATGTTGCATGATTTTACCGCAAACTTTTTGTAAAAAATACAAGTAAGTTAATTTTAGGGCACAAAAAAGCAATAAATTACCTTTTTTTTGTAAAATATAAAAGATGAGGTTGCAGCGAGTAAATAGATATCCAACTTGTCAAACCTTACATTTGTGCGCACTCGTGAAATGGCAATGAACCTCAGTACCCTATATTTTCTATAAGTCGACACTTTTAAAGCTCCTTATAGGTCACCAGTATAGTGTACGGAGGAGGTCTAGTGCTAGAATTATCGCTCTCATCCTGGCGTGTACGGCGATATGTGACATGAGTATCGCAATCGAAAGTTTTATGCGTATTTGCCCCAGTGTGTGCTTTTAAGTCTGTATGTGTGTATATGTGGAGGTGGGGGCCTCAATATTTTTTTTGGGGTGGGATGGTATGTGCTTTGGTGTAACTTTCATTTTTTACAATAAAAAAAAACCTTTTTTTTTTCACTTCTGTTTTCATCACATAGGGGACAAAGTCCTCTATGTGATGATTTTTGGTGACAGGTTCTCTTTGAGACATCCAACGTCTAAAAGACCCTGCATGTCTCCCCTCTGCTCCACTGAATGTAATGTGGTGCACATCGCACCATATTACATTCTTTCCTGGGGATTGTATTGCAATCTCTCCTCGGGGACCCGGAAGTGACATCGGAACGTCACTTCCAGGTCAGCACAAGAAGGGGAGGGGAGCGGACTTGTCGGCTCTTCACCCTCCCCTCTAGCCGACAGTGAGTCGGTCCCGCAGATGGGCAAGCGAGCCCGGGGAAACCTCACGGAGGAGGTACAGAGAGGCTGGCACTGTGTGAAAGCAATCGGCGGCAGCGCTGCGCTGATTTCTTCACCTGACAGGTGAGCCCACTGCTTGCCCACAGCAGGGCTAAAGGAGGAAAAAAACTACCTGCCCGGCACCCGGAACAGCATGTCCCGAGCGTCGGGCGATAGGAATTCAACATCCCTGACTAGTCAGTATTAGTGTGCAAAGGTATATTTGCTTTGGAAGAATAAATCACCTCTGATATTGGGTGTCCCACATGCATCTTGCTGCGTTCTGTAAAACTATTAGTTTAGTTTTTATATTTTAGAATGGGTTCCTCATGATTATGCAGAATGTTAAAGGGTGCCTCAAGATTGTGCAGAATTTTAAAGGATGCCTCAAGATTGTGCAGAATTTTAAAGGATGCCTCATGATTGTGCAGAATTTTAAAGGATGCTTCATGATTGTGCAGAATTTTAAAGGATGCATTAACTGAAAAAAGGTTGAGAAACACTGATCCAGTGACTCCAGTGAGCCCTGTGATTCTAAGTACACCCCAGGGCATCCTGTGTCATCTAGTGACTCCAATGCGCTCTTGAGCTACACATGACTCCAAGTGCATCTGTGTCTGCAAATGCACTTGAAATTCTGAAAGAATCCTCTGTACACTGCTATATACCCTTTCCAGCAAACTTTGTAATACACAATAGGGATATTTAGTTCACACATATTGCAATACATGCTTAAGCTGGCCAACTGCGTCAAAGTAATCCCTCTATGACCAGTCCTACTCTACTCTGCCTACGCAAATGCTACTGTGGACACAATGCCAATATGGGGCAAACAGACGGAAAGTGGGGGAGAGCTACTAGGGTTAGGTCTGGCTACTGACTATCTTGTTTGTTGAGAATGCACTTGCACACCTATTAGATGGGTGAAACCCAGCAGGGGTTCTAGTAATTAGCTGCAGGAGGCAGCCCCATTGAAAGCAATTGGAGGCTGCCACATCTAATCATGGCCATGTGCGAGTGATATGCCCTAGATGCACACACTGTGCCACTGATAAAGCACTCACTTAGTATCCTTTCTGATAACAAAAATGGTTTTGGCAGTTTCTCCGAGTACATGAAGTCCCCATGGCAATCTTACTATATATTGCCCCCATTACAGTCTGTTTGATAGCCTGAAGCCCTTTTGATAGACTGCCTCATAAAGTGCACCCCTCTTGACAGTCTTCTTTTTAAAGTTTAGCTGTTATGATAACCTTTCTAATAACATGCACCATTTTAGTTAAGGCAGCCATCCACCCACTTTGGAAGGAAAGAAAACTGAATTATCTATGTCAGGAGTGTCAAACTCCTTTTTATCATGTGCCATATCAGCATTATCGTTGGCCTCAAAGGGCTGGTTGTATCTATAAGACTTGATGTCCAGAGCACCCCACCCCCATTACATCAGATGTCAAGAGTCTCACACTCTCCCTAACATCACTGTGCAATCCCTTTGGGGGAAGAGTTGGAAATCAGAAAGTGCAGGGTCTGGAGAAGGACCAGAGGAGGAATGGAGTCAGTTACCAGAGTCTGCTGAATTCTGGGACCAGGGGAGGCAGAGATGAGGGGGTGCACTGAGAGGTGCAGGATTTGGCAGAGGAGTTTTAGTCTCCTCTCTGCTGCCAACTGCAGAGACAAGGTTATTTGTAAAGTGCAGCACTCTCTCTTAATATGAAAACGTTATCTTTTGTCAAACAACTCGCATTCATATCAGTACAAATAACATAGTGGATCTCTGATAGCAAAACTGACAATTGATCATTTACTAGTTGCAGGCAACAGTAGGTGTCATAATATTTTACACTTTTTTAAAATCTTGGATGACACATATCCATTTTAAAGGAAACCTGACATGGGCAAAAAGTGCCTGAGATAACAACAATACTGAAGTGCACACACCTTGTGGTATCTGTATTAATATCAAATTGATTGCTATCCCTCTGGGACCCCTTGGACCCATAAGCTCCATGAGGCTGTACACAGAGCCTCATATTTACTCCAGGTCCATATTAGGGTTAGTAGCTAAATACCACATTTAGTTTAAACATTTTTGTATTTAATTTTTCTTTATATCCATTTTCTCCACATCTACATGCAGACCATGGTGATAATAACATCTTTAAAATGGTAGTTACTGTAGATTAGATTCTTTAGTTTCCATTCACACTAGTGCAATTTCAGGTGAGACTTGAATGGCACACAATCAACAATGGACATAACATTGTTTTGAATGGTGCCCATTCACATCAATGCAATGGGATTTTGAAAAAGCTCATGTACTACTTTGGTGCAATTCCAGTGTGATTTTGGCCCCATAGAATATGCAAACCACATCCAAGTTGCATCCAGGTTGCACTACATAATCACACTGAAAGTTGGATCAAAATTGAATAACAGCAGTGGAAACCTAGCCCTGTTATTATTGTATTCAGTACAGCAAAGTTTTGCATGGTAGCTCTCTGACAACGTCAATAATTGCATGTAACTACGTATCCACACATACTGTACTAAAAATATGTCAATATACACACATCACATAGCAATAAAATGACAGCAATAGTCCCTGCAAATAATACAAATGAAACTGATTTTTTCAGGCATTCCAATTCAGGTATTGGTTTAACCTGATCTGGCATATAAAAAAGCTGTGCAATTATGCTCTTCACAATTCTGTCCAAGTGCAATATGGCAAAATCAAAAGAGCTTTCAGAGGACCTTGGAGTTGTGAAGCTCATAAGACTGGAAAGATGGAAAAATTAACAATCATTCTGAAGTTATGAGTCTCCATCATCTCCTTCATAATGTCTGTGATCATAGGCCTACCATAATAAAATTACTGTACTTTGGAGGTTATCACTAGGTAAAAGAATGCACACCGAAAAAAAAGGAAAGGAAAGGTGGTGTGTAATGTAAAATTAACGTTTATACAAAATCCCACCTCCACTTAGTAAACTGTACTTGAGTCACCTCCATCAGATCATCCCCTGTAGCTATTACCTTTTGTACCACCTCCCCCTCCTTTTAGATTGTAAGCTTCTATTCTTTCTGTATTGAACTGTGTTGCAATTGTACTATCCCCCGTTATGTTGTTAAGTGCTGTGGAGACTCTTGGCACTACATAAATCCTGTATTATAATAATTCCAGAAGATCTGTTTAGTTAAAAAAAGATCATTTTGAATCACTGTAACTGTAGCCTGTTGGCAGTATGTATACCTGAAATCTTTTAGTGCAGCACCTTCATGTGTAGCAGTGGTCACTCAAAACTCCACTCATGATGTGAAAGCAGTAATTACTCACCCTCCAGAAAAACAAGAAAATATTATTAAGATTCATGCACTAGGAAGTGACGTGATGGCATTCTGTCCGGCAGTTCCGGAGGTGGTGAGAGCACCATGCGGCATCTGTGTGACTAATATGAGCATTTCAATGGGCTTGTTGAAGTTTTTATTGTTGTAAGTGCAATACTTGGATTATAAAGTTGTTTACTTTGGGTAATACACAATTGGAGCAAACTTTTTTCTCGTTCTATGTTATGATGGAGTGGAGTATTTTATTATCCTGGCAACCATTCATGATAAGGGTGATTCTTAGAGGAACCTCTTGATCACAACAGTGGATAGCCTTGTGATTATGCTATTAAAGGCTATGTTCTGGTGAGTGCACACCTGAGTGGGGATGCATGGCGGGCACAGCATGGATCTTTTCAACACGTTTATATATATTTTCTATCACTGAGATTTATTTCAACACTGGACTTTAATTTTGAAATTGTTTTAACACTGGACTTTCTTTCAGTTTTTCTTCTATCATGGGACTATTTTTGTATTTTATTTTCTTTTGTAATATATGGAACATCACTGTTTTATGTTTACAGTCACTTTATATTTACCTAAATTACACATGACTAGTGCACCAGAGATCGGTTCATCCAGATCCCCTTACCTATAACTCTTACTTAAATAAAAACATGACACCGATTTGGAGTAAAATGGCCAACGCGGCCTTTTATTAACCAACACGTTTTAAAACACCAAACCATTTCTTATAACAGAAAAACATACCGATTTGTTGTTGGTCTTCGAAGGCACCATCCAAAAAATTATCTGAAATGCACCTGCGGACCCCATATACCACCAGGCCTCCAGCCGCAACCACCCAGCTCGGAGACAACCTTACCGTCCGCAGTGCAGCACCACCACCTTCCAGTTAAACCTTGGTTAACTGGAATGTTCCCCGGGCACACCATACTACCGATGGGTCCCACACCATTCTCTGTACCTTCAAGATAATACCCGCCTCCAAAGACCAACAAACCGCCACAACACGCTTGGTAAGCCCTTACCCATGCGTGCCCCACCACAAACGGACTGCTCTCTGCACACCATCCTGTAAACCCAGAGACCACAGATCCGTCCCAACCGCATTGAGATGCACCCCATCACTCCGCAGATACCGCCAGGTATCTACCTCCAACTCCAAGTGCCGGACCACCAACCCCCCATTACGAATGAAGAAGCGCCCCACCTCCTTGTTGACCTTTATTCGCGCTTTATTGAGCCGCTCCACAGACCGCTCCAAACGCCAAGAGGCACGGGCTACCATATCCGACCATACCAAAACCATTTCCGGATAATCCCTCCGCAATAGCAGAAAGTCCATCTTTACATCCCTCACCAACTCCCGCATGGACCGAACTCCAAAATCATTACCCCCCGCATGCAATACCAGAACATCCGGCGGCCTATCCAGGCTAGCAAAACGCCGAACTTCAGGCACCACATGACCCCACAACATCCCCGGCACACCTATCCATCGCACGCAAGCCTCTTGTCTAGTCAACCCCAACTGCCGCCCATTAGGCCTCACATCCGCCCGCCTGGCCCCCCAAAAAACGTAGGAGTGCCCCAGGATCCACACCAGGCGCACCACTCCATCTGAAATAAAAGAACAATAACTACCACCAGAACAAAACGGCACAGAGACAGGACAAACTCCCCCCAACCCAGGGACAACAACCCGGGATCCAACCTTAATCACCCAACAGATGCGGACGAATGTACAAGCAAAACCTCTGGGAATCCCATCTACCAATACGTTTTACCGCCGCATCCGACAAACCCCACTGGGCGGCCTCAGTAGCTGCCCCAATCCGAAACGAGTGAGAAGCATACAAAGATGCATCCAAACCCACAACCGTCAAACATCGCCGAAAAACCGACACAAATTGAAAACGAGTTAACGGGGACCCATCTTCATGCATGAAAAAAGACCCACGCCCCACCGGACGACGGGACAAAAATTCACGAAACGCCCGCACCGGGCACACCAATGATGTTGGAAGGGCAAAAAGCCGCACCCGCGCACCACGACCCAATTGGTCCGTCTTGGACCGACGGACGAACACCTCCACCCATTCACTAGAGACCATGACATCATCCCCCCACAACCCCCCAAGAACGGATTTGGATGGACTGACAAGCTCCCCAATACGCAATGCCCCAAAGAAGGCCACCGCAAAGGCTGCCCGAAATAAGCACACCTCAAAGTCCAAAAAGCAAACAAAGCGCAGATGCTCAAACAACGATCCTAACAACTCGAAGGACACCGGACGACGAGAATCCCTACTGCGACAAGCCCTACGGTAACCTCGAAGAGCCTGTCGTACCCAAAAATCTTTTGTGAAGTCCCGACACCCTTGAAGCTTAAAGAGGAAGGCCAAACCAGCCAACCGCCGATCCACTGCAGCAGCCAACACCCCCCGTTCTAAGTTCCTTGCCAAATAATACAGCACAGCCACCCCTACCTCCGGCCCCCACGGATCAATATCGACCTGTTGTAACAAGTCCCGCCACTCCCGCCAGACCTTCGAGTATGCAGACCATGTCGCCTCACTCACCGACCTCCAGATCCAACCTGCAACGACCCCAAGGCAATCTCCCACAGCCAGTCGGGACAAGGATCCCCGTGTCGCTCCGCCGCCGGCGCCAACTCTTGGAATTTGTCCCACTGAAAACGAGACAAAGCGTCAGCCAAGGTGTTATCAACCCCAGGGAGATGCACAGCATGGAGAAAAACGTTCAGCTGCAGGCAACGCAACACTAAATGGCGAAGCAAGCCAACCACTGGTTGCGAGGAAGCCGAGACCCGGTTGATGACCTGAACCACCCCCAAGTTGTCGCAATGAAAACGAACCTTCTGATTCCTAAAATTTTCTCCCCAGACCTCAACCGCCAATACCACCGGAAAAAGTTCCAACAGCACCAGCTTACGAAGGAAACCCACCACGACCCAAGAAGGAGGCCACAGAGGCGCACTCCACCGCCCCCTAAAAAAGGCCCCATATCCCCTGGAAGCCGCATCTGTGAACAATTCCAAGTCAAAATTACTGACTGGTCCATACATTCACAGCGCCCGTCCATTTAAGTCATCCAAAAAAGTATGCCAAATCCGCAAGTCCTCCCGATGCTCCCTAGTTAAACGAATAAAATGCAAAGGGGAAGTAATTCCCGCCGTCGTCCCCTGCCAGCCGTCGGCAAAATACCCGACCCATCGGCAGGATGCGACAAGCGAAGTTCAGTTTACCCAGCAACAACTGTAAGGCCCGTAGCTGAATTTTTCGCTTGCCCAGCACAACACAAATTTCCCCTTGTAGGGCCAACAGCTTGTCCCCTGGCAGCCGGCACTCCATGGCATCCAAAACGATGCCCAGAAAAGTCATCACCGAAGCCGGGCCCTCTGTCTTGTCCAAAGCCAATGGAATCCCGAAACGTTCAGCAACGTGTTGCAACGTGGCCAGCAAAACTGCGCATACCCGGGAAGCGGGCGGACCCACGCAAAGAAAATCATCCAAATAGTGGATGACCGAATTTATCCCGGAGACATCCCGCACCACCCACTCCAAGAACAAACTGAACCGCTCAAACAATGCGCAAGAAATCGAACACCCCATGGGAAGGCACTTATCAACGTAAAACGAGCCCTGCCAATGGCACCCCAGAAAACGACGAACCCAGAAAAACCGCCGCATCAAACGATGTGTAAGACACCGAACAGGACTGTGGATCGATGGCGTCATTAACCGACCCCCCTTTGGGGAAAGACAGGTGGTGAATCAACCTGAACGAATTCGGCTCCTTCTTGGGCACCACCCCCAAGGGGGAAACCACCAGATCTGAAAACGGAGCGCAAGAAAACAGCCCATGCGTCCCAACCCCACTTCCTTACTCAACTTTGCCGACACCACCTCAGCATGCTGCACCGCTGACCGTAAGTTACGAGCTAAATGGGGGATCGAAGTCAAACTACACGAGATACGAAAACCCTCCGAAAACCCAGCCAACAGCAGCCCGGCGGCTGCTCGATCCAGATATCTATTTAGGAAAGGCCGCATCTTTTCCACTTTCACCAGAGTTGTCCCTCTTACTAGCATGCTCTCCGGGCAGGCCTCTACCCCGCTTGAAACAGCGCGACAAAATATGGGAGCCGCCGCAACCTGAACACTTATGTTTAAAATGGCAGGACCCCCCGAAACGACACGCGCCCTCTTGGAACTGCCAACATAAACCCCTACGCTTTGAGGCCGATTGTCCTGGGGAGAATGAACCACCGACCCCGCCCTAAAAAAACGGACCAGGAGCCCGCACGGGAGTCATGAGGCGCATCCAAAGGCCAATGTCCTTATGGTCCCAACGCAACGAAGGGCGAACAGCCAGCCGCTGCCGAAACTGCTCGTCATATCGAAGCCATGCGGTCCCACCGTAAACCCTGTGAGCCTCGCTAATGGCATCCAGGTAACAAAGAGAGCTGAGCAATGCTCAGGAGTCTTCTCCCCAATGACACTGGCCATGATCGCAAATGCCTGCATCCAATTCGCAAATGTACGCGGGATAAAACGAAAACGCCGCTTCTCAGCTTCCTCTCGCCTACCCTCGTCAGCCCACGACCCATCTAACGGAAAAAGCTCCAAAGGCATGAGCGTGAAAATCTCCACATACTCCCCTCTCCAAATCTGCTCTCGAACCTCCGACGGTAAGTGCGCACCCAAATGGCCCTCGAAACATACGGACACCTCGCACTTGGCCGAGTCCGCCAAGCCTACCGTCCCGGAGACCCCAGCACCCCCATCTAAAACTCCGGAAACCAGAGCACCTGTTTCTGCCGAAACCACCCCTGGCGCAGAACCAGGAGGAGGAGAAACTCCCGAGCTCCGCACGTCCCCTCCCTCCTGCTCTAGGACCCCGAACCCTTCCCCACCCGGCGGCGGAAGCCACGCTGAAGCAGGCCCAGGGCCCCTACCCTCACCCCGCTCAAAGCGCCGCAACAAATCCCTCAAACCGGACATCAAATCGCCGAGACCCCCCCTTAAACCTGACTAGGGAACGCCTGCATCCCTCTCCGCCGGGGCCGCGCCCCCGCCTCCCCCCAACAGTGCAGAAGAAAATAAAACAGGGAACTCACCAGGCTGCCCAGGAGATGTCCCATCAGCTGCGCGTCCCGACTCCATCGACGCAGAGCGGCCAGCTGTCACCCCCGCATCGGGTTCCGAAAGCTCGCCCTCTGATCTTTCGTCCTCTTCCTGACGGCTGCATGGCCTCCCCGTCCCAGGAGCCACGGGTCCCTCCGGGCCGTGGCGCTGCTGACTCCGCCTCCTGGCACCAGCCACGCCCCTCGACGTCCCTGGTCTCCGTCCCGTCACACACTCCTCAGCACTCTGCCCAGTGCTGCCCTTCTGCTTGTGCTTCTTCGGAGCCGCCGCTCCATGCTGCACAGGAGGCCCGCCGACTGCTGCAGGGGACAGCCTGGCAGCCGCAGCGCTCCTTCTCCCATGTTGGGCTCCCTCCCTGACATGCACTTTGTCAGTGGAGGAGCCGTTACCGTCCTGTCTCTGTTGACGTGCGGGCGGGGGGGAGGGGCTTCCTCCATACGAAACCCCGCCCACCGAGCTCCGCCGAAGCTGAGGATTCCTCCCGGCTCCCCCGCGAGCAGAGGCCAGAGAGTGCCTTGCCTGCGGGGCTGGAGGGTCCCGAGCGGGGCTCCTGATGCGGCGCTGAGCTCTGGGGGAGGGGGAGTCCGAGCTGAAGCGCTCCGGAGGCCTTGACCTCCGAGCATGTGGGCGCTCCCGCCCCATTTCTTCCGACGATAAAGCCGGGTCCTGCAATAAGGCAGAGACCCTGCTCTGCAGCCAGTCCATCCCGAGTGAGGCTGCCGCCTCCCGCAGCTGGGCCACCAGGTCCTCCACACCGCTAAAACTGCACTCAATAACGGCCCACAGTGTACGGCTGGTTTGCAAGCTGTAAATCACAGAAGCTCACTCACCAACGTCCAGCTCCGACTGACTGCCCCCCACCCAGGACACCCCACCCAAAGGTGCCAAAGAGACCACCCACGTTCTCCCTCTACCAACCAGCTCCCACCTATATATTTTCAAACCCCCTGGCACTGACTTAACCCTTTCTAGTCTTCCTTCCCACTCTAGGCCTAGTCATGCCTGCCCTGCGCTACTTCTTTCCTTCTTTTACGCTACGGGCATTACTTTATGTTTGTGTTACAGGGGTATTGATGAAGACAGAAAATTATACATATGAATGTTAGAGTTTATTGATATACCATATTTTTTGCTCCATAAGACGCACTTTTTTCCCCCCCAAAAAAGGAGGGAAAATGTCTGTGCATCTTATGGAGAGAATATGGAGTGGCCGGTCCGGTATTTCCACTGCTGCCGTGTCAGAATACCGGGCCGGCCGCTCAGCTCTGCAGCAGGGCCTTACCTGTTCCTCGGTCCATGGCTGCACAGTCTTCCCGCGCCGGCTTCTTTAGTGTAGGATCTCGGCTTCACAGCCGGGTGCCCAGTGCACATGCGCGAGAAGTGCTGCACTTTGTGAATGGTACGGCATCTTCTCGGACACATCACAGGTCCCAGAAGGCGTCCGACCAATCACAAAGCGCAACGCTTCTCACGCATGCGCACTGGGCACCCGGCGGTCAGCCGGGTGCCCACACTAAAGGGAGGACAACTCCGCGGAAGTGGGAGTGGGTACCTGTCAAATTCAGGTACCAGCTCCCCCTCCCTCCCCAAAGTCTCTTAGTCAGCCCTGTACTGTGTCCGCAGTCTCTGGTCATCTCCTGTACTGTGTCCGCAGTCCCTGGTCATCTCCTGTACTGTGTCTGCAGTCTCTTAGTCATCTCCTGTATTGTCTGCAGTCTCTGGTCATCTCCTATACTATGTCCGCAGTCTCTTGGTCATCCCCTGCACTGTCCGCAGTCTATGGTCATCTCCTGTACTGTCCGCAGTCTCTGGTCATCTCCTGTACTGTCCGCAGTCTCTGGTCATCTCCTGTACTATGTCTGCAGTCCATTGGTTCAGAATATTTTTTTTCTTGTTTTCTGCCTCTAAAACCTAGGTGCGTCTTATGGTCAGGTGTGTCTTATGGAGTGAAAAATACGGTATACAGTATAGGTTATGCGATGCTTGAGGTCACTAGAGTAGAGGTGATACTATATGGTTTAGACATTTTATACGTTTTTATTCCCAGTGTTTTTCCTGCACCTGGGGATCTGCTGGTACCACGTACAGCCGCCAAAACATGTGAATGGCTATATGCAGCCATATTCTTGCATGTGAAGCATCTGCATCTACAAGCGCATGGCAGTCCAGTACGCGGCACTTTTGGCTCCCTGGGAACAGAAATTTATGCTAGGGATAACATGCCTGCAAAGGTAAATGAATCCTTAGGTGGCTGCATTGCATCATGGAAGGCTCAGTTTAGTATGAAGAATAAAGGTATTTGCAGTAACCTTTAATAAACATGAAAACTTCATATGCATAATTAAAAAAATACTTTTAATGGGACCCCAGAGGGTAACTTTATGAATTTACCAGTGCAAAGTGTTCACAAACCTTTTTCAAAAAACCTGTGTGTACTGATATTATGTGCATCATACAAATAAAATGGATGTTCCAGTATAATCTTTTTTGGATCAAAAAAATAAATGTAAAGTGTTTGCCGAAATCTCTTGTTATCTATCTTCCCCAATGATAACATCCTACATCCTTCAGTGGGTAATAACTTTGGATCTTCTCACAGACTAGCTTCATTTGTCAACAGTGATTGAACAAGAGCATATCATTTCCACTCAGGCAACAATGTCCATTGATAAACTTTGTTTTACTTTTTAGTCTGAACAGCTGGTAGACAGTTAGTATGCATTAGCATATGAATGCCTAATCCCCAATTAATCTAATTATCCACACTTTTCTGACATTCCATTGGCACACAAGCATTAACAGAAAACAGAAATAGCAGAAAGTCCTTGACTATTTGCTGATAAGTATTGGAGTTGGGCTCTGATTAGCCACAGGTTAGCTGCATTACTAGATTTACTAAAACTAAATTTAAAATTCATTTGACTGATTTAATGATCCAGTGTCAATTGTTGGCATTAAGTCAACAGGTAAAGGAGTTGACTGAACCCCATATGAGTCTAGTACCAGTTCATTCTGCTAGGCACCCAGCTCACTCAGTCTTCGCTATCACTGTTCTCCTTTATTACTACAAAGTTTAAAAATGGTTGTTCAAACAGATATAGCACAGCCATATAAATTAAGTGTCTTATAACACTTCATGTATGTCAGGACCCATCCTCTGTGGTCACTACTAGCTGCCACTGAATCTTGAGCTGGAGTAAAATTCCCCCTGAAATTCATTAATGTTCTAACGTTTCATCATAGTATACAGTATGTCAGGCTAAAAATGTTTGCTTAACCACTTCCTGTCCAGACACTTTCACCCCCTTCCTGTCCAGCCCAATTTTCAGCTTTCAGTGCTATCACACTTTGAATGGCAATTGTGCAGTCATGCAACACTGTACCCATATGAATTTATTAGCATTTTTTTGAGACAGATAAAACTTTATTTTGGTGGTATTTATTCACCACTGGGGAATTTTTTTTTTGCTATATAAATGATAAGTCCAAAATTTATAAAATTTTGCAAATAAATAATCTTTCTTCATAAATCTTGGCCAAAATGTATTTAGCTATCTTTGTAGTAAAAAAAAAAAATAACCCAAATTAGTTTTTTTTGTTTTTTTTTTTAACGTACTCTCACCCTAGCAGTACAATGTAAAGATAGTGACACTGTACTACTTGTGGGGGGTGATAAAGATTTTTTTTTCTTTTTTTACACTGATTGCTTTTACATCCTTAAAGGCTGTAAAAGCAATCATTTTTCCTTCTCTCTGGCTGCATTCTTGCAGCCATTGAGAAATACTTTGAGAGCTGTTATTGGTCACAGCTTGTCACATGGTACAAGGCTGTTGTGAATAGCCCTGTACCATGTGACTTCTGTGATCATTCACAGATTTCACATGTAGTAAGCAAAGATGTCAGGAAGTGACATCTTGCTTACTACTATTCATGTGATCACTGATTGGCCAATCAGGGATCACATGAATTGGGACCTCACACAGAGGTCCCGTACCGCGATCAGTGTTTCTGCTGTGTCCTCCAGACACAGCGAACACCGGATCGCGGTGCCCCGCACTCCCAGGGAGCGCACACTGGCAGTGAATGCAGAAGCCATTTATAAATGGCCACCCACTCCTGCACTGCTCCCGTCCACCCTTTTATGTACATGGGTCGAACGGGAAGTGGTTAAACAAGACCCACACCAGACAGATTTTAATCTAGAAAACAGCCTATCTGCTTTAAGTAAATCAACTTCACAATGTCTGTGACTCAACATAAATAAAGGGTTTTCAGTGAAACCTATAGCATCTATTGCCTGGTACATATGGGCCTGTATGTACAGCAGCCTGTCCAACAGAAGCCGGACATCACATACTTAGTACAGAGACCGCCTCATTAAAAAAAAAAAACCTCACAGTTTGTACCATGCATAAATCTCCCAGGATATACTCTGTAATCTCTTCCTAATTGTTATAGCACTGTACAATACATTGTTAGTGTGTCTGTGACTAGATTAAAGCACCATATCCCCAAACTAAGACAAACAAAAAACAATTAAGTGTGGGACTTACGATGTAACCTCTCAACAAAAGTGTACAAACAATATTTCATAAAATTCAGTAATTTTAGTACACATAACCATAGATAAAGTCATCATACAATTATGAATTGTAAGCATTCGTTTATAATCCTATTGAGGCCTAACCACAACAACCATGCATTTCTACCAACATAAGTGTTGTTCTGAATCAAAAAAAATAAAAAATCTAATACAGAGCAATTTCTTGTTGGTCAGTCGGACATGAATATGGTAGTCAATTCCCAATTGACTGACCTTCAAGAAATTGCTTGGTATTACAGATCTTTATTGTTTGGATTCCGAACAACATTTATATGTCAGTAGAAATACATAGTTTTTGTGATACCTCGCCATTTTTGCCATTTTCTCAAACCATGAACAGCTTGGGGTTTGAACTCATGGTCTCGCTGAACCCAAAGCTCATCCCCACTTAGTAAAGGCTTGCTTTACACTCATATATTATGTATTTAATCTGTAGAACTGCTTTCTGATGTAGGCCACAAAGACACTACGCATGTAATATACTACATGACCTTACGCATGACTATGCCACTTCCTGATTCAAATATCATTGCTCTTAGTAGATTGCTTGATTCAGGCCCATTCTCTGTCCATGTAGAGCAAATCAACTGGTATACTTTAATTCCCATCTGCAGATGCTCTTTAATGCTCCATTTTGTTCAAGTCACTGGGAGTGAAGAAATATCCAGTATTTCCAGGTATGCAAGAGCATGTGACTCACACTTCTTCTCCCATGTAACAGTGTTGGTACTTGTCCAGTGCTGTTAAATGGTGGTGGGGTGAGAGTCATTCCTTTCAATGTTCCACCTAGGGTAACATGGAGCTTACGCAGGAGCTCAATTGTTACGCTGATTTCACACTGTTGCATTGAAATTTGGCTGCAATGCAGTTTTACCTGCGGGTTTCGTGCAGTTAACACAAGGTTTCCCATTAACTTTCTATTAGATTGCACATTTTTTGTGCGTTTTCTGGAAGCAAACCAAATGTCCTGCATGCTTCACCTAAAAACATGCAATCCAATAGAAGGTCTATGAGAAACCGTGGGTTATCTGCACAAAAAAAGCGGGTACACCAGTGTTGTGGCCAAACCACAGTGCATCAGTGTGAAACTGGCTTTAATTCTCAGGGACTGAATAGAGTGGAGATGGATCGAAGGAAAAAAGATAAGTATGTGTTGCTGGAAAGAGAGGCATTAAAGAAAAAACTGTTGCTTTGACTTGCATTGGCAAAGCACAGGTTTGCTTTAATAACATCTGTAATGCTGTGGCATTACAGCAAGCACAGTTCAGACACAGAAATATACCTGCATTTGCTTTTTATTAAAATAAACACTACCCTACAATTTGAATCTAAATAGCAAATAAGCGGACATTCTCTCATGGATCTTTCTTGTTTTGTAAGAAAAAGACTGGTGATATCCAAAGAGGCTTGCCAAATACCTTATCTTGCTGGACAGCATACCAGTACCTAATGTATTATTTTACCAGTCTTGGCAGATTTGGAAGAGTATGTTATTATGAACAAGACATATCTTGGCAGAGGACAAACTGTATTAAATGTAATCTTTCCTTTAAAGGGAAAATTGTGAATGAGAATATGAAGAAAATTCTTAATGGGGGTCTCTTGGTAGGAGTTCCTATCTGGGCTGTCGGATAACAGAGAATTATTATTTTTCCTTCTTTACTGTATCAAGTCAGTAGTAAACCTCCCATCCAAGGGACAGGCTAGGTGACCAACTTGGTTACTCTTTGCTACTTAAGATCTCCAAGTCACACACCCCCTCCCATTTAATCTACTTGTAGAGTGATAGCATACATCAGAATATTTAGGTGGCCTGGCACAGTGAAATAACTTTGCTACTCTGCAACTGAAATAGAAAGAGTTAAAAAAAATCCCTAAACCTAAACAAGAGTTAATACATTAGTACATACACACAGTCTGGATCTGCCACTTCACATGTTTACAGAAGAAATGGAAAGCTCTCCCTTTATGGCCCACTCATTACATTTGAGCTGCAAAAATATGAACCACAAAACTGTGGCTTTCAAGTTAGTTTTCACTGCAAACATGTCCAAACTATGTAGATAGGTTGTAGAAATGAAAAGCTCTCCCTTTATGGCCCATTCATTACGTTTGAGCTACAAATATATGAACCAAAAAACTGGCTTTCAAGTTAGGTTTCACTGCAACCATGTCCAAACTATGTAGATAGGTATTAGAAATGGAAAGCTCTCCCTTTATGGCCCATTCATTACGTTTGAGTTACAAATATATGAACCAAAAAACTGTGGCTTTCAAGTTAGGTTTCACTGCAACCATGTCCACACTATGTAGATAGGTTGTTTGCTATGAAAAGCACTGTAGCACCAAATGCAGACTGTAAGTAGCCCTATTCCTTAACATAGGTAGGGTTTAAAATATACTTTGCCAAGAGACAAATATGCAATGCATGTAAATATGAAAAGATATGCTAATGCACTTATGGAAATATAGGAATCTCTCAATTGTCACCTGCAGCAGTCCTAAATTGTGACCTTAAACACACAACCTAAACGCATAACCACGTGGACCATGCATAATAAGTACAAAAAACAACAAAAATCCACAAAAATGTGATAACTCAGTCCCAAATCAGTGAAAATAGTGCAAGGTGCGAATCAGTGCCAAATCAACAAAAATCCACAACAACAAAACACCAAGCACCTTGCACTATTTTCACTGACTTGGGACTGAGTTATCAAATTTTTGGAATTTTTTTTCCATTTTTGGAAATTTTGTGGATGTTTGTTGTTTTTTTGCACTTATTATGCGTAGTCCATATGGTTATGCATTTAGGATGCATGTAAATAGGCTCAAAGGCCCTCTACATCTTTGTGTTTTCCTGTAGTGGGGCCAAATATTACCACTTCGATAGTAATACTACCCCTTGTTTAGATCATGGCACTAAGGTGAAATACCTGATCATGGCAGTGTATGTTCCTGGTCCCTCTGAAAATAATGAAATCATTTCAAAACACATGTAACACACACAGTATATGGTATGTCGGGTTTTTCCCCAATCTAATGCAGTACATTAAAAACACCTTTTTAAGCACATAAATACATACATCCATACATATTAAAAATAGGCATTAACTATCAAAACTACTATTGAAAGCACACAATAAAGTATATTAACAGATGTGGATGGGGCCTTATTCATGACATTCAACTGGAAAATTGAGAAAATACAAGCCTGCTAACACAAACCCATGTCATCAGCTGGCCTGAAGGATTTAATTACATACTAGGGCCAGCAGTACTGGGCATAGGGGTATTACATTACTGGAGATATTTTCCTGTTTATTGAGGGGAATGGCATACTGTTGATAGATAAAAACCAATTTTGACACACTTTTTTTACATAATCATGCCAGCTTTTTACATGCATTTCATATTCATTCTGCTTTATAGACTGTTCTTTGAGGCTACTACCTCTGTGTTATACTCAGGGCTTTTTTGTAGGTGTGGTGGATCTATTGTTGCTGGGGGGCTGTTTGATGTTGCTGGCTGCAGGGAATCTTATTTACTGCCTTTCTTGTTATGATTAATAAATTGCACCACAAAATGATACATTGGTTTGGTTTGTCTCTAAAAGAGGCGGTACTGGGAGGTGAGTAGGGGTTGGAAAGTAGAGACAATGGGTAGGAGGCAGTGACAAAGGTGACTTCGGGGAAGGGAGTATCTGCACCTATTTTCTGAGAATCTGTTTAATTATCACATTTTGCTTGCACTTGTAATATGCTGAAGCACATATACATTGAATGTATGGCGGGTTTACTTTATTTTATGATTGACTGAACTAAAAAATATATATATTTTTAAGTAAATAAAAATGAAATATTGTAAATACATACTTTCTTATAATATTTCAAGATCTCAGCTACTAGTCACATGTTTTCTAGGGTCTTTTTTTATCTCCTTTGTTTCCATCTATTCTTTACAGTAGCTCATATTAAAATTTACACACAAATAAATGTTAGATCAGTAATTCATCCTCCATCCTCTTCCTCCCTTTGTAGGGCTCCACTGGACACAGTATCTATTTTTTAAGAAAAACCACAGTGCTCAGAGAAGACATATTTGATTTGTTTAGTTACGGAGGAGATTTTCACTATTCAGAGATTTGGATCTGTCTAAATCTCCGAATCACAATAGTAATGAATTAAGAAAATCCAAACTAAATTATAACAAAAACAATGAATTCATTCATATTTCAAATATCAGTATTGCGAACACTCCCAAGTTTAAATAACTACAATAGAGAAAAGAAAAGATAAAAAACTTTCTCCCTTGAAAGTGATATAATAAACAAATGACTCTTTTTCTTAATCCCTAAATTATCCCTTTTCAGTGTTTTGAGTTCACTGTCACAAGTAATAAGATACACATTACACTTATTTTGAGTAATTTTATTTGTGCACATTTAGTATATATTCCCCCCCCCCCCTTTTTTTTTTTTCTCTCATGGTTTGAACACCTGTTATGGAGTGTGCATGACACATAGTGCACAATTGTATGTAATTAAGGTAATACACTATTTGCGGTTTATATATTTTTTTTTGAGGTTTTCTACATTGGATTATCATATTTGGAATTTCGTATACAGTATCACAAGAAGAAGTTGTGAAGGAGGAGAGAAAGTGATCCGAATTGTTTGAGAGACATTTTGGGACACAATTTTTTACTTTACACATTGTATTTTTTATTTATTTTGATTGTTATTGCACGGTTGTGTTGTAGGTTTATATTTTACTTTATTTATGTAGATTCTATTTGAAAAGGGATAATTTAGGGATTAAGAAAAAGAGTCATTTGTTTATTAATTCATTCATACTAATTAATTTCATTTGTTTGTGACCTCAGAGGGTCTTGGAAGTTCAATAATATGTGTCACACTCTTGTATTGTTATGATTAGCCAAAACCAAAGTCGCAAGCAAGTCGCATCAAAATTGCACGCAAGTGGCAAGGCATCCAAGTCCTATTGAAGTCGCAAGCAAGTTACAAGCAAGTCCCATCAAAGTCACAATGCAAAGTCGCAGGTGAAACTTAAACAGGAACTTCACTTTCTCAATCAACATGGACTATTTATAATCCTTATGCTGATAATATTAGTAAATAGATAGGAAAGTACATTATATTGCCAAAAGTATTGGGACACCCCTCTAAATCATTGGATTCAGGTGTTCCTATCACCTCCATGGCCACAGGTGTATAAAATCAAGCACCTAGGCATGCAGACTGCTTCTACAAACATTTGTGAAAGAATGGGTCGCTCTTAGGAGCTCTGTAAATTCAAGACTAGTACCGTGATAGGTTGCCACCTGTGCAATAAGTCCATCCGTGAAATTTCCTTGCTACTAAATATTCCACAGTCAAGTGTTAGTATTATTATAAAAAAGTGGAAGCAACTGGGAACAACAGCAACTCAGCCACAAAGTGTTAGGCCACGTAAAATGCCAGAATGTGGTCAGCACATCAAGAAATAGTGTCAAAGCAAGCGAGCGCTAGGAAGAAACTGAAAGCAGCAAGCACAAATGGTGATCCCACTAAATCCACAAATCAACATACAATCATAAAGAGTGCAAGCTATATATATATGCCATTATGTAAGTGTAAACATATGTCAAAGTAATAAACATGTATGAACAAATAATACTAAACAATCAAAAAAGTCCCAAGTGAAGTGTCCTTGAGTGTAGCAAATGATCCTTGAACTGCAACTGTATTCACAAACAATCATGAGGTGAGCTGATATCCGTGTAGCAAAGACTTCTGTGACAATCCTCCACCAATATGCACTCACCATAAATAAAATGAATCAGGCTGTGAACAGAACTGTGCGGCTCCTTCACTATAGGGATGACATACCGATCTTTTAGATGAATCCTAAAGGAAAGCTCACAAACCAAAGCCTAGAAATGGTGGTACATAGTATAGTATAGATGCTCCCACATCCGACTGCAGGACTTCTGCAGGACTTCCTCCATCCTCTGGAACTCACTACCCCAATCCATCAGACTGTCACCTACCCTCCTCACCTTTAGGCACACCCTGAAAACCCATCTCTTCAGGGAAGCCTACCCCGCCCTCACCTAACAGCCGATCTCCTCCACTCCTCCTACCACACCATCCCCCACAGCCACTTCCTCCTGTACCTCTACCCCCTCCCTCTTAGATTGTAAGCTCGAAAGAGCAGGGCCCTTGAATCCCTCGTGTTTTGTTTTTTGTTACTGTATTGTCTCATGTTCTGTCCCCCACTGTAATGTACAGTGCTGAGCAAACCCTTTAGCGCTATAAAAATACTGTATAATAATAATAATTATTATTATTATTACTACGAGTTTATATAGCGCCAAAGGGTTTGCTCAGCGCTGTACAATAGGGGGGGACAACACATGGCACAGTACAACAAAGACAGACAGCGTACGAGGGGTAAGAGGGCCCTACTCTTACGAGCTTACAATCTAGGAATTTATTGTAAAAAGTAACAAACACATCCATGTGGAGAGATAAAAAACAGCCCCCTTACAAATATGGCTGCTGGACCATAACCATGGACTTGGCGGCGTGATGTCAGCACATAGTCTCCTCACTGACGCGTTTCATGCACACGCGCATTCTCAAAGGGAGGTCAGCGCATGCTGAAGTGCACAGTGTGCAGAAGTCACCAACTGTCTGCAGAGTCAATAGCTAAAGAATTCCAAACTTCGCATGGCTTTCAGAATAGCACAACAACAGTGCATAGAGAGCTTCTTGGAAAGGGTTTCTATGGCCGAGCAGCTGCATCCAAGCCTTACATCCCCAAGTGCAATGCAAAGCGTTGGATACAGTGGTGTAAAGCACGCCACCACTAGACTCTAGAGCAGTGGAGACTCTAGAGCAGTGTTCTCTGTCTGGCAATCAAATGGATGTTTCTGGGTTTGGCCGTTGCCAGAACTGTACTTGCCTGACTGCATTGTACCAAGTGTAAAGTTTAGTGGAGGGGGGATTATGTGGGGTTGTTTTTCAGGGGTTGGGCTTGGCCCCTTAGTTCCAGTGAAGGGAACTCTTAAGGCATCAGCATACCATGACATTTTGACAATTTCATGCTTTTGGGGATAGCCCCTTCCTGTTCCAACATGACCGCGCACCAGTGCACAAAGAGAGGTCCATAAAGACATGGATGAGTGAGTTCGGGGTGGAGGAACTTGATTGGCCTGCACAGAATCCTGACCTCAACCTGGTAGAATACCTTTGGGATAAATTAGAGTGGAGACTGCGAGCCAGGCCTTCTCGTCCAACATGAGTGCCTGACCTCACAAATGCACTTCTGGAAGAATGGTCAAACATTCCCACAGACACGCTCTTAAACCTTGTGGACAGCCTTCCCAGAAGAGTTGAAGCTGTTATATCTGCAAAAGGTGGGCCAACTCAATATTGAACCTTACAGACTAAGACTGGGATGCTATTAAAGTTCATGCGCATGTAAAGGCAGGCATCCCAATACTGTTGGCAATATAGTGTATATCATTTATTTATTTTAACCTTTTTTTTTTGCATTTCTTCATTTACTTCCTGGATTCCATGCCTAGGCAAATGATGTCATAAATCACAGGAGTCTTCAAGAGGGAAGGGTTCTCAGCTCAGCCAATGCCTGAGCTAAGGACATATGGATTCCAGGGAGTAACTGCTACATGAATCATCTGCCCTTACTCAAGATGGTCACTGCCAGAAAAGTCAGGAGCTGTTTTTGAAAAATAAAGCATAGAGACATGGATGGATGGAGGCATTTGTTTTGAATATTAAAAATGAATTATATAGCATTTTTGGTTTGTGGTACTCAGATGCAGTGCAGTTCCACTTTAACCACTAGCCTACAGGGCACTTATACCCCCTTCCTGCCCAGGCCAATTTCCAGCTTTCAGCGCTGTCACACTTTGAATGACAATTGAGCGGTCAAACAACGCTGTACCCATATGAAATTTTTATCATTTTTGTGACACATAGAGCTTTATTTTGGTGGTATTTAATCACCTCTGGGTTTTTTATTTTTTCTTAAACCAAAAACCACTGAAAATTTTGAAAAAAAAAATGTTTTTTCTTAGTTTTTGTTATAAAATTTTGTAAATAAGTGATTTTTCTCCTTCACTGATATGCGCTAATGAAACTGCACTGATGGGCACTGATAGGCTGCACTGATGGACACTGATAGGTGGCACTGGTAAGTGGTACACTGAAAGGCAGCACTGATACATGGCACTGATAGGCGGCACTGATAGGCGGCACTGACTGGCACTTATAGGCGGCACTGTCTGGCACTGTTAGGCGGCACTGACTGGCACTGATAGGCGGCACTGATGCGCACTGATAGGTGGCACTGATTGACATTGATAGGTGGCACTCACTGGTACTGATGGGTGACACTGAAAGGCAGCTCAGATGGGCACTGATATGTGGCATTGATGTGCACTGGTAGGCACTGATATGTGGCACTGATGTGGCACTGATGGGCACTGGCACGAGGCACTGATGAGCACTGACATAAGGCACTGATTGACACTGACAGGTGGCACTGCTGGGGCTACACTGATCATCAGGGCACACTGATCATCAGTGCCCTGATCATCAGTGTACATATCCCCTCCGCGGAAAGCCGATTACCGGCTCTCCTCTCCTCTCGAGCTGTCAGCATGACAGCTCGAGAGGAGAGAAATGCCGATAACTGGCATTTCCATGTTTACATGTGATCAGCTGTGATTGGACACAGCTGATCACATGACCTAGCCAACATCTTTAGCTCTTTCTGTGATCGGTGATCCGCTATGTCCGAGGGACACAGCGCACCGCCGATCGCTGCACGCTCCCTGAGCCGTGCATGCGCAGTGAGAATGGGAGGATGTCATACGACGTCCTCCCAAAACGAGAGAACCACCTTGCGCCCTTCATATTACTATATGGCGGGCGAAAGGTGGTTAAGGAATGAATTTGAATCTTCTGAAATAACTTCAGGAAAATACAAATTGATTTGGAACAACGAATATAGGAAACAAATCCGAATATACAAAATTAATTCCAAAAACTAATCATTCTAATATAACGAATATGATGATACAAAATGAATGACTTCACAAATGAATCTGAAATGAAACAAATGTTTTGGCCTGCACATCTCCAGCTCAGAGATCCCCTTGCTTTATATTAAATGTTTATTTGTTTTGCAAGAAAGGTACCATTTCCATTTACCATGTATCAGTATCAAACATAATTTTAGACATGAATACAAAGAAAATAAAGCACAATCCTTAGTTTCCTATTGAGTCATCAAATTTTATACCTTCCGTAGTAGTCTCATTCTTTTAAGAAACCCATACTTTGATGATTGACTTTTTGTTTTCCATAAGTAATAGAAAATCTCAGGTCACATGTCTCCACATTCTTTACCTGAAGAGTTTGATACCTTTTAAGAGGTTAAGAGTTTGGTCTTCAGGGATTGGGTTCTGCATCCTGCAAGTATAAATATCATAATCAGCATATTCTGTAGCAAATTCTTTTCAAATGCTTTTTCTAAATCTTTGTATGCCTCAAAGATAGTTGGTGTAAGCGGGCATCACTGTCTGGTCAATTGTCTCTGGGTTTCAAGAACAACAGTAAAATAAAGTCCACCAACCAACCAACCATTATGTCTGACTTCTTTTCATACACTGTAAAATATTAATTTAATACCGAGTTTTTTAAACTTGGCACTTCATATTCTCTGCCCACCATAGTGGCTGCTTTTTAAATCATGCCCATGGGGTATAGCAATCTGATTACATGACTGTTACAGATGGCACTCTAAAGACTATGCTTGGCCCAACTTTTACAATATCGTACATTAGATATGACTTAAAAAGTCCATGCCCATCAGGCTTGCAACAAATAGGCTCCTGTCCATTTTTTTGCATACTTTCATGGTTCATGTGGTTCTAATTTGTGTATTTGAACCAAATTTGATTACATTTTGAGCTTTTTATGTTATCCGGGACTAGAAAGACTATATTTTGGACCATTGTGAGCACAATCATTTTTGTATATATAATTATCATCTGATATTACTTGGCATATTATGCTTGGAAAATTATATAGTTCCTGCTTTGTAACATACATGATTTATTAATTAAGTGGTAGACATGGCCTACTTTTGTCTGCTTAGAAGCAAATGTTGCAAGTATTTTTAGCTTGAATGGGTAGTGTAAAATGCTCATTGCTCAGCATGATCTTGTTTATACTTGGCACAAAGGATGTTAGCATATGATCTTGTCCACAGGTCTTTGACTCTGTGCGTTTTAAACATTAAAGGGAATGTAGTACAATCAGGTCCATAAATATTGGGACATCTACACAATTCTAACATTTTTGGCTCTATACACCACCACAATGGATTTGAAATGAAGCAAACGCGATGTGCTTTAACTGCAGACTGTCAGCTTTAATTTGAGGGTATTTACATCCAAATCAGGTGAACAGTGTAGGAATTACAACAGTTTGTGTTTCTTTTATTTGCTAATGATTTCACCAACTGTTGTCACCTTCTCACTAAGCTGCTTGGTGAAGTTTTGTAGCCCAGTCCAGCCTTGTGGTGGTCTACAATCTTGTCCTTGACATCCTTGGACAGCTGTTTGGTCTTTGCCATGGTGGAGAGTTTGACATCTGATTGTTTGATTGCTCCTGTGGACAGGTGTCTTTTATACAGGTAACAAAATGAGATTAGCAGCACTCCCTTTAAGAGACTGCTTCTAATCTCATTCTGTTACCTGTATGAAATACACCTGGTAGCCATAAATCCTGCTGAATGATAGGGGATCAAATACTTATTTCCCTCATGAACATGCAAATCAGTGCATAATTTATTAGACATGCATTTCTTTTGAATTTTTTGTTGCTATTGTGTCTCTTAGTGTTACAGTACACCTACCATTTGATTTTTAGACTGACCATTTCTTTGTGAGTGGCAAACATTCAAAATCAACAGAGGATCAAATACTTATTTCCTTCACTGTATACACTGCTCAAAAAAAAATTAAAGGAACACTTTTTAATCAGAGTATAGCATCAAGTCAATTAAACTCCTGAGATATTGATCTGGTCAGCTAAGTAGCAGAGAGGGTTGTTAATCAGTTTCAGCTGCTTTGGTGGAAATGAAATTAACAACAGGTGCACTAGATGGGCAACAATGAGATGACCCCCAAAACAGGAATGGTTTTACAGGTGGAGGCCAATGACATTTTTTCCCTACTCATCTTTTCTGACTGTTTCAGTGTCACTACTGGTAGCATGAGGCGATACCTGGACCCTACAGAGGTTGCACAGCACTCCCATTCTCCCAGTATTTGCTCCTTTGTGCAAGGAGGAACAGGATGAACACTGCCAGAGTTCTACAAAATGACCTCCCGCAGGCCACTGGTGTGAATGTCTCTGACCAAACAATCAGAAACAGACTTCATGATGGTGGCCTGAGGGCCCCGACATCCTCTAGTAGGCCCTGTGCTCATTGCAGGGCACCATAGAGCTCAATTGGCAAACCTAATCCCAAACAGGAACGTAATATGTTTTGTCCATTCATCACAACTTTTTCAATTCAACACAGAGCCATTAGGAACATTATACAGAAAAACTGGAATGTCCTACAAGCAGACCCAGTTTTAGCACGTATTATACCAGAAAGACCGGTGGTGATTTTTAAAAAAAGCTAGGAATCAGCTAGCCCCGAACGCATCAGACCCGCCTATAGCCACATCACTCTTTACCAACTTAAAAGGTTTTTTCCTTGTAACAGATGCGTCATCTGCTGTTGTAACAACACCAGGAAAACGAAAATTAATTCTTTCGCATCACACACTACGGGCAAAACCTATAACATTAAAACTTTCATATCTTGTAACAGTCATTTTGTGGTATACATTTTAGAGTGCCCCTGTCGGAAACAATACGTTGGGCGCACAACAAGGAGACTTAGAGATCGCTTATGGGAGCATGTATATAATATCAAAAGGGGCTTTAAGGAACATTCACTTCCCAGACATTACAGACAACATCACAACAGAGACCCCACCTCTCTGAAATTTGTGGGAATAGACATCATCACATCCCACTGGCGAGGTACCTATAAGAAGAGAGCGGTTTCCCAGCCGGAAAAAAAATGGATTTTTGAAATAGACAGTTTGTACCCAAAAGGTCTCAACAAAGACATCGACCTGAACTGCTTTATTGACAATAGTTGATGCTTTTACTGCAGTTTTAGTTGCCTCTCATTTTCCTTAATTTCCCCTTTTTACTGGGCTATTAGCTTTTTATATTTTTATGCATCTTTTCATTTTTCATATTTTTTTTATTTTTATATATTTATATTTTTATTATCATGTCTTCCTCCCTGCTTATTTATTACACTTCTCAAAATTTAAATTTTTAATTTAAGATCTATATTTCTTGTATTCCTGTTTAGTATCTTTTATTTATTTTATCCCTGGTATAGCATTTTATTTGCGTTTTAAGGGCTTTTAGTGCATTCTATTAAATTTTTTGGTATTATTCTATTCATTTATTTTATATACATATATATTTTATTTATGTTTGTATGCTTTTTTTGTCTATTGATTGGTTTTATGATTTGTTTATGCATCTGTTTTAAATTTATTTCCATTTTATTGTAACAATATGCTGGTGGTACCTTTGCCATAGACTGGAGAATTTGGACATTATTTTCCACACTGGGAAATAAATATCTATGGGCAGTATTCATATATACAGTGGGGCAAAAAAGTATTTAGTGAGCCACCAATTGTGCAATTTCTCCCACTTAAAAAGATGAGAGAGGCCTGTAATTGGCATCATAGGTAGACCTCAACTATGAGAGACAAAATGAGAAAAAAAATCCAGACAATCACATTGGCTGATTTGGAAAGAATTTATTTGCAAATTATGGTGGAAAATAAGTATTTGGTCAATATCAAAAATTCATCTCAATACTTTGTTATATATCCTTTGTTGATTTCCGCTGTGTGATTTTCTCCCACTTACAAGTGGTTTTGTTCAGCTGTCATCGTTGCTCTGTTCACAGGACATCAGCCTGTTTACATCTTAACCAGACTATGGCAAAATGGCGCTCGCGCATGCGCGAGGCCATTCCCGTGCTTCGGCAACATGACGCGGATGGACTGCGCATGCGCCGGCTACTACTTTACGGGATGCACGTACCGCACATGCGCGAAGCGCAGCAAGATGACGCGAGTGTACTGCGCATGCGCGGGCGTCCTAAAACAGTTTGCAATAACACATATAAAGACATGACGCACGGCACTGGCGTGATGGCCATTCCTTTCTGAAGAAGTGCAATCGTACAAAACGCGTTAAAGGGGCCATTACTCCACTTTTTACCTTTATTTTATGTTCTCTAACCATGTGAAATATTAAATCTATTTTTTAAATTACTACACTGTGGGCAATTTTTTTGTTGGCTCCCTGGTGAGCTAACATTCGTTTCCAGAGCCCTTGTCTCAAGACACAGGAGTTGTAGTATTTATGGCACCAGTCCAGAGGAGGACGCTGGTTCCAGTGTAAGCTGTCAAGCACCCTACCCATTATCCAGAGGGAGACGACCGTTTGGCTGCCCAATATCCAGAGGGAGGAGAGTCCATTAAGACGGCCCAGCTCATCCATCCCATCCCATGTGGGGGACCTCTGGTTTTATTGATTATATGCGTATTGAAAGATATTGTCAGGCATGCATATAAGCACATGGGGGCCATACAAACTACTGAGTACCATTCTGAGTTGTTGAAATGAAATTTCAGCAAAATGGACTAGCCTGCTGCATCATTTTTTCACTTTGATTTTCAGGGTTTCTTTGAATTCAGTCCTCTGTAGGTTGATAATTTTCATTTACATAAAATGATGGGGCATCCTTACGTTCCTAAAACATTATCCAGTCCACATCAGTATAGATATCCAGCATGATATTTTCCCCATTCAGATCTGATGTGTTTTCAAAGTGTTCTTTTAATTTTCTAATATATATATATATATATATATATTAACTTCTTTTGTTGTTTCTGTAATGGTGAGAAATGGCCCTCCCTGAACAGGATATTGCACGAAACCTGTAGGTATATAAGAGAGCCAGAACCTTTACTAGATGGAAGAGTGGGATTGATAATACAGTTGGTACTGCCTTCACCCAGGACAGGGCCTTTGTGGACAGAGGGAATTTTCTTCCTGGAAAATTAACCAGTAATCGAATCAATGTAATTGGAAGCAGAGGAACTACTGCTGCCAGCATATAACATTACCATAAGCATATTGATGCACATCAGTATAGAAATAATGCAAGCTTTATATAAGAAAAAATGAATAGCAGTACATACATTCAATATACTAACATATTATTAGCAACACCTGATCAGAGTCCTGGTGGAATTGTGCACATTTACCTAGGTATACATATAGTTCTATATAGAGATACCTCCAGATAAATGTTGCAGCAACGTATCATTGTAGGGGTCCCTGAGGATGATGCATCTCTGTCCTTGTGTTGGAGACCTGAAGACAAGATCTTCGGTGATGAGAAGACCTTCCAGACATTACCCAACTGATTTAGAATGCAGTCCTAGTTATCTGGCACTGTGCATTTTAGGTAGTCATAGGACATCATATGCTGTTTGTCATGGGGATTAAGCTATACACTCAAAAACTATGGGCAACTGCATTTAACTTATTAGAACATGGAAATACTTGCATAATAGTCTCTTCTGATCTGATATTAGTAGCATGGACAGGATATGAGACCTTCTCTCTTTTCACTTCCTCCTCCCAAGATATTTATTCCTAAAAGCCCCGATTCAGGAAGTGGCATACATAATTATACATTACAGTGTGATACTAGCAGCTGACATTGGAGGGCAGCAGATCTATTCATATGCACATGGGGTTAGCCATATTTGTTCATTACATCCTCAAACTCTGCTTTTTGGTTTGTAGTGCTGCACAATAGTTGTGTTTTGCTGCTCTTTCTGATTATGCAAGTAGGTAAATTGACCAACTCCTGAAAAACAATGCACTCCCTGTGTGGCTGATATCTGATCTCAACAGCTGTTAAAAATGCTGCCTAAAGGAGTTTGAGTCAAATACATATATTCCTCTGGAAATTAATTTACAAATATTTATTATTTAAACAATATAAATGGGGAAGAGTAGACATATAGAATGTTAAAGTCAAATCAACAATTATTTTACTGCAATAATAACCTAACAATATTTTTCAATAGGAAATACAGTATGCTGCACTTGCAATAGTAATCTTCTGAACGTCAGGCAAATATGTTGAAATCTGCTCCTACTGTACTTCCCAGCACTCACTTGGTCTCACCACTAACTATAGCATGGTCCATTATTTGCTTATAAAAGATGAGTTGACAGACTAGGGAGACAATCAAAAATCAAGAATATGCACCAAAAAAACAAAAAACAAAGTGAAAGGTAAAACTGCTGTTAAAAATGCAAAAGAAAAAACTTGCCTTTCTTTGTGTTTTTTCTTTTTTGGCGTATTTTGTAAAATAGCAACTATTACACTTTCTACACTGAGCACATGTACAGTATATGTCATTCTCTCATAAATGTGCAAAGTTGTAATTTGTTTCTATTGCCTAAAAAAAATTAAGTAACAATCCCCCCCTGAATACAACCCTTACACCTCTACTCGTTCACAAAAAAAAAATAATTGAAACCCAATGTCCAAATGTTTGACAAGTCCTTTATTAAAAAAATAAACACCTCAAAAATTTTAAATAATCGTCAATCAAAATGCTTTTGCCTGCTGAAAAAACCTCATAACTCAATACACACAACTGATCCCAAAGGTACTCCCAAAGGTACTCATAACTGAATGACAGCTTCCTGAGCCATCATCAGCTATATAGGGGAAAGGGCAGGGATGGTGGTGACATTATTGATCAAATATGCTCTAAATAACTCCTCTTCCACTGCAGCTCACTTTTTTGTTTTCTTTTTAACATTCTCTACTCCTAGTCAAAACCTGTTTTATCCCCCCTCCCTCCTCTGTTGCAGGAATTGCCAAACCCTCCTATTACCCCCTCCCTCCACTCTCCTTTATCTTTCCATTTCCCCCATCTAGCTCTTTTCTCTGAACCCTGCCCCCCTCTTATTGAGAGTCTTCCCCTCATAACCTCCCTCCTTCCACCCACCCATCCTTTCTAATCTCCCCCACCCTCTGTCCTACAATGTTTAAAATGAGAACTCATGATATGTAAGATTGGTACATACTGTTAGTTTTTTTTTTTCGTTCAACCAGCAGGCTGAACTAAATTTGTTCATAAATTGATAGAAATGTGGCCAGTTCAGCAGGGAATGGCCAAATTTCTATATGCCTATGGCCATTCCCAGTTGATAGGAGTTGATCACTTGGCCAAACAGGACTGTTGGAAAATTTGTGTTTAATCACCACATACAGCCAATTGGCTGCAGCGCTGATCAGTGTATTCTTGCAGCGGAGGATGCTCATTTCCCACACTTATTTAATTGTTGTACACTGAACATAATCTTAGTACAGGTTTCCAATAGGATTGCAAAATATATTGTCTATACATTAACTATTGTATAGAATTGTATTTACCCTGTGTGGCTCTGTTTTTGAGAGCTTCTAGGAATAAAAATAAGGATATTAAAAAAGACACCAGATAAGTCTGTCCTCATTGGCCAACTAGAGGTCTTTTTCTAAATAATGGTAAAATATGTGGATATTATTAGCTTCACAAGAGAATGTAGATATACCCAGTGGAAGTATGTCTTCTGCAACACATGTATTCTCGACACAAACTTCTTTCCTACTACCATTGAGTGCTAGACTATACATAGAGGGTGTGTCCTGTCTATAATTTTCACATCAGCACCAATATTCCTCCAGCACAATGCAAGAAAAACAGCCTGATAAGGTTTCCCTAAGATTTGGCTCTGGAAATGACCCACGATTTCTAAGAATCTGATTCCGCTCAGGAGGGTAAACCACAGATTGTTTCCATGTGTCTAGGCAGGAAACTAATGAGAATGGTCTGAGTATGAATAACACACAACACAATGCCTTTTTCTTGTACATCGTGAAGTCACTGCTCTGCTGGAGAAGTCTGTGCCCACTCCAGAAGATGCAGCATCTTTAAGATTCCAGCAGGGCAAAGCTGAGAAAATTCCATCAGTGCGTAATTTTGCTGAATATGGAAAATGTTTATTTTTCATGAAAACACAGCTTACATTTAAAAATATTGGCATTTGGTGGAAACTCCCATAATTACATTGAATTGTTTTAACAGAAACTAGTAAGTTTGCCCATTTGTTGAATGGGCTAATTACACAGGTCTGCAAAAAAATTTTTTTCAAGAGCTGTTTTGGTTATTCCACATAATCTTTATGTTTTTTGGTGCGCTGAATCCGAAAATGACCT
Source organism: Staurois parvus (assembly GCF_062004578.1). Classification (NCBI taxonomy): domain Eukaryota; kingdom Metazoa; phylum Chordata; class Amphibia; order Anura; family Ranidae; genus Staurois; species Staurois parvus. Next base: position 11,039,692 of record NW_028317809.1, read on the forward strand.
CCATTTTATCATAGGACATCACGTTTCCTGACAATTTAGGTAACTATGTTAAATAAGGCAATACTTCAAAATAAATGGAAATAGACTTATAAAATTATTACAATTTTTTCATGAAAATCCTTTTTTGAACTGAAATGAGCTCACCTACACACACTAAAGTCGATTCTTCTTCCCTGTGAGGCTCTTCTTGGTGCATTAACGCTTGTGAGTACCATCTGGAATGTCTCTCTGAAGCATCCAACAGTAGTCTTCATTTTCCCTGGTATCTCCTTTCCATCTCTTTAATGTCTTGGTGGAGTCGTTCACCTTGTTCCTCACTCACTTTCAAACTCATCAGGCAACCTAAAGCTTGAAATGCTTTCAGCATTCGTCCGACGATCTTTTTGTAGTGAGGATCTTTGTTATTGCCTAAAAATTTCTGTACGACTTCTTTAAATGCAATCCACCCTTCTTTTTGATGATCCGTCATGGTATTGACAAACTCTTGATCAACTCTAAGCCTTCTAATGTCTGGTCCGACGAACACACCTTCCTTCAATTTTGCCTCCGACAGGCCTGGAAACTTGGTGACCAAGTATTTGAAGCATTCTCCATCTCTTGGAAGTGACTTTACGAATTGCTTCATCAATCCCAATTTTATTTGGAGAGGTGGTAGAAGAACTTTATGGGAAGGTACCAAAGTTTCTCGGAGGACATTTTTTTCACCGACTGTTAGCACCCTCGGCTGCCAACTCTTCTTGGTCCAGTGATTTTGTCGGTCTCGACTGTCCATAGACACAGAAAACAAGGGTATTTGGTATCCCACCCACTAGATTCTTCAGGAAAGATTAACCCCTTTTTACCATTAGAAGCACAGACTCAGGGCTGAGGCTTACACATACAGCATGCTGCTGAGTATCCCAGTAGTCAGACATGTCACTCAGAGCAGCACTTGTATTCACCCCCTTTGCAGGGGGGGAGGGGCAGAGATTGTTTACTTGCAAATAACAACAAAGGGCCAGAAGAAAACTAGGGAAATGAAGAAATATATATTTTTTCCCTAAAACTTGCTTAGCTTATGTATATATTGCTGACCATCAGATTTACAGTGCTATATTTTTTTTTACATAACTCGGACAACCCCTTTAAGGTTTTTTTGGCATTTTATATCTTAAATGCACTTATGTGAATTAATAGTAATTTGGACTTTAAATTTAGTTAAAAACCCATAATATAAAAAAAATACCAAAAATTAAAAATAATTGATAAATTTGAAGACAATTTTGCATTTTGTGGCAAATCATGACGTCTAGGAGTTTTTTTCAATATTTTATTTGTTTTCAGCACACCAAAATACATGGAAATTAGATGAAAATAATCAAACAGCTTTTTAGTCACAGACCTGTGTTATGGAAGGGTGTGGCACTTCAGAGGCACAATGGCAGTGATTGTTGAGACATACATCAATGCAGTGGCAATGATTGTAGAGACATATGGCAGTGGTGAATGAAGTGGGGGCATATGGATGACAGGGTGAGAATAGAGGGAGAGGATGAGGGTAGTGCAGTGGTGAAAATGAGGGTTAGTGTGCAGGTGTGATGTGGGGAGAGGAGGATGGGGGTTACCTGCCATATTGAGAGCATGAGGTGGGGGTGATGTGATGGTGCAGTTTTGGGGAGGTTTGAGGCATAGTGGTAATCCAGGTACAGACGTAACAAGAGGTGCTGGTGCAGTGATGTAGAGAGTGGTTGCACGTTTAGTGGTGAGTAGGGATGAGTGAATCATTGGATTTGTAGCCAGTTTCTTGAAAAATCTTAAAAGTTCAGAAATCCAAAATTTTCTTCCCCATACACCATCAAAGCCTAAAGGGGATGAATATTAATATGTAATGTGTTCCTTTTGTAGGGTTAATAAACAAAATATTGACACAAAAGAAGCATAGGCACTGCCATGAAGGGGAGGAATGTACCAATGGCAAAATTAATAAATTGAACAGAAAAAAACAACAGAAAAAAACAACAGTGAGCGCTAATCCTGAAAGCGGCTAAGCACTCTAAGCAACCAATATGTACTTAAAATGGAATAACATAAAATAAGTGCAGCGCTAAAAGTAGTGATAATACAGATATAAGTCCACTGAAAGTCTTGGTCATATGTACGTGTCCAGTGACAAATGAGGATTCAGAATTGGTGATCCGTGTGGAAACGGCTGAAAAACGCACTCACCAGAAGTAAGACACATAAACGCAGTGTGCATCTAGAGCTCATGGATCCTCAATCCAGAAGGGGATAAAGCTGGTCCGGTTACAGGAATGGTGGATCCCTCCTCTGTGGATGCAGCAACAGATCCTATATTTTTTTCAGTATGTGCTTGCTCCTACTCAGCATGTTGTAGATGAGCAATTCTTAGATGTGGTGGTTGCATTAGTTTCATTTTTAGGCTTTTTTCCATTATTTTCACTTGGTGATCCAGGCAGTAAGTATTTTATTTTTCAACTTCCTTTAACAGACCAAGCTGTCTTTTCTCATAAGCAGTTAGAGCAGTCTGATGACTTCTATCAGTGTCCTCCTACAAGCTTTAACCAGTGGACGCTGATAGAAGTCATCAGACTGCTCTAACTGCTTATGAGAAAAGACAGCTTGGTCTGTTAAAGGAAGTTGAAAAATAAAATACTTACTGCCTGGATCACCAAGTGAAAATAATGGAAAAAAGCCTAAAAATGAAACTAATGCAACCACCACATCTAAGAATTGCTCATCTACAACATGCTGAGTAGGAGCAAGCACATACTGAAAAAAATATAGGATCTGTTGCTGCATCCACAGAGGAGGGATCCACCATTCCTGTAACCGGACCAGCTTTATCCCCTTCTGGATTGAGGATCCATGAGCTCTAGATGCACACTGCGTTTATGTGTCTTACTTCTGGTGAGTGCGTTTTTCAGCCGTTTCCACACGGATCACCAATTCTGAATCCTCATTTGTCACTGGACACGTACATATGACCAAGACTTTCAGTGGACTTATATCTGTATTAAAATTAATAAATTGATAACAAAAATTATCCTCTAACAGCCACACTAAAGACACAAGCTGAGATGCACTAGGGAGGTAAAAATATTCAGAAACAAACACAGTATTAGTGCTACTATCCATATATCCTGAGTTCAAAGAGCTTACTGGTGCCTGATCCACAGTTGCTCAGCTGTGTACTTGATTGGAAAGATCTGCATGACCATTGCTGCTCTTAAAAAATTGCGGACTGTTATGACTAAAGCCGTGTAGGCTGAAACACGTCAACTTTCTGTATTTGTAGTTTGCACGCTGTAGTTTTCTGAATAAATTCAATATTTTAAGAGCAGCAACAGCCGTGTGGATCTTTTCAATCAAGAAATAATATTCACTGCCAGAACTGTCAAGTAAAGCCACCTCTGAGTTGATGTGAATCAAAGGCTGAATCGCCCAAGTGTAAAACTGCCCTAACTGGACAATGAATGAGGGGCTTGAATATATTCCAGCAGCTTATCTGGTCAATACTGGCCCCAGAGTTTTGTTATAATACAAAGTGCTGGTATGCTACAAAACAGGTGTGACCAGATTTGTTTCACTGCACATAGGAGACTAGACCCAAACAAGGTGCAATTATAATAATATTCATTCATAAAACAAGTGATGAAACCATGTAACACAAACATGTACAATCAATTGTGAAACACACATGATGAACCTTGGTAAAAAACTGACCTACTTAACAATGCTAATCTATATACAAATCAGGGGAGAGATAAGTTAAGGAAGAATCAGGTAATGAAAAACACAGTGGGTTAAGACGGGTCAGGAATGGGGATATGCTACAAGGGGAACAGGTACAGACAGCGGAATTGGGTGTACAGTAGAAACAAGGTAACAGGTTCAAGGCAGTTGGGTCAGGGAGACAGGTACAAGACAGCAGGGTATAGGAGCAGGGTCACCAGTATAAAGGCAGCAAGATTAGGAGGGTTGGGAACACAGGACAAAATACTGGTGGACACCGGGACTACAACCTTCAGGTACAGGAAACAAAGTGCCATCAGTGGGTGATCCAGTTACTAGGTCTGAAGGAGACCTAAATGCTACCTCATCCCCTTGCCCTTATTTTATATCAGCTGGAGATGCTGGTGGTCCATAGGCCTCTACCATATCAGTTGGTGCTCAGTTAGAGAAGCCTCCCTGCAGGCTTATAAGTAGGCAGCTGTTGTATTCAGCCCTACGAAAAACCCAGTACCCCTGGCACTCTGCACCCCTATGACTGAACATTCCTGCCTCCCTCTATCCTTGTCACTGAACTCCAACACCCCAGACTCTGAACCTTTTTGCCAGCCTGAAACTCTGCTACTGCACACTCCACCACTGCTCCCTATTCCTGCTCCCCCTAGTAACCTCTGATGGGATATGGAAAGAAGAGGAGAGACTGAACCTAGAGTTTTTGGGCTCTCTGACAACTTTTCCTCTTTTTGGTGACATTACCTCCTACCCAGTACAGATTGTAGAGGCCAGTCAGTCCTCTTACCTTTGCACGCTATGTGCACATTGCGTTTGTTCCCAGGGAAAGAGGAAAGGGAAAGAAGTGCACACTTTGGGGATGAGTGGAAGAGGGGATCCAAACAATGAGACACCCACCACTTCCATTACTACAAAGCCCTTCAATACAGCAGCCATTTTCTAGAAGCTCAACATTTAAATGTATTCTTTATTTCTATTTCACTTTCAAAGTGAGTGTTTTAGAAATGCAACATCAGTATTTATTACCCCCTCTCGCCCCCAAACCATTCAAATTATTATTTTGAACATGCAATCCTTATATTAGGCTGAAACTAGATCAGAACTAAAACTCAGTTATAATTCCTGTATTCTTCCATTTATAATACGCATAGGATATAGAATGACCTTTTAAATTAAAACTTAAAAAAAAAAAAAAAAACAATCTCCCTCTAATTGAACTAAATACAGTCAATACAAAGATATTAGCAAAATTGCTTTGGAGATTCATACCTTTTCTCTGTTCTAAATAACCTACTGTTTGTATCGTGTACTGATTTATAAATGGAAGGGTCTGACTTTATTATAACTACTTGTTTCAATCTCGGTCTTGTAATGGGAAAAGCTGCAATGTCTGCGTCCCTTTACAAGAGTCTCAGAAAGATATACAATGCACCTAACATACCAGACCACCTCCTTTTTTTAGAGGTTGCCAAAGATTTGCCTTACAGTATATCAAGGTGCAATCTCCAGGGAAGCAGGGAGTCAATCGCACAAATAGGAAATTCCTCTAGCCTGCCATGTTGCAATGAAGTGACATTTGCATTTTTTGACATTTTTTAAAAATTTCTGTAGATTAAAATGCCAAGGTAATTTTATTATAATAAAATAGCTTGTGTAGCATTATACATGTGTTAAATGATTTATTGTTTATTTTTGTAAAAGTGTAGATTTTCTTTATGACTTATTCAGAATCGTTCTATTTGGGGTGTTGTGCTAAGATGTTATGTTGTATAATGACGTGCATTATAGAAAGGCAGCCAGTTGGAATGACTGCGCTGCCAATGCATCAGAATATACAGAAAAGTCATACATTCACTATTTTCTCTGAGGCAGCACAACAAAGAACATGGTGGTGCTTTACTATGTGTTGTAGGGTGCTGTACTACAAGCGTGTTGCCTTGGTGTATTAGGGTGCCATTGAAAATGAATGGCACACAACGTCATAACGCATGCTGTACCACAACACTGTGCTACTGACTTGTGGAGAAGGGCCCTTATGGATTATATTTGAACTGCAAGAAAGTGTAGATGTTACAGCTGTTTGACAATTGAAATTCTCTCACCAGCTTTTCTGTGAAATCAAAACATCCACTTCTCTGTACACAGTTTTGCAACATTGATATGGGTTAGTAAAACTGTACATACCATTGCAACTAATTAGTGTATCAAAGTGGATTGAACCTTGTTTTTTGGGCTTTCATTTGGTGGTAAATGATGTTGGATATTTCCTGATTTTTTTTATTATCAAAGAAAAAATTGGCATAAAATAGTAAAAACAAAAAAAAACACTTTTTTCAAAATGTAGCTGTATATTTCTTGCTATTAACATAACCTATCAATATAAAAGAAATTCTACTGCTCCTGATGATTACAGCAATAGTGAGCATTTTACTTTTTTATATCTTACTTAAAAAATACTGTCACTGATACATCTTTTTTTTTGTACACATTTGCTTTGTTTACATGTTTCTTCTCTAGCTGGAGAAAAAAATGCAAGACGGTGATTACAGTTGGAAGAACAAAAAACCCTCTTTCATTTATTTAATGTACTTGGCTAATTGTCTTGTTCTAGAAATCACAAGAGGTTTAGATAATCTTTTAAAATGTGTTTTGAAATTTACTGAGTAAAGTGACAATTTAAATAGAGTGATATACAGGTGAAACTCAAAAAATTAGAATATCGCGCAAAAGTTCATTTATTTCAGTAATGCAACTTAAAAGGTGAAACTAATCTATAAGATAGACTCATTATATGCAAAGCAAGATAGTTCAAGCCATGATTTGTCATAATTATGATGACGGCTTACAGCTCATGAAAACCCCAAATCCACAATCTCAGAAAATTAGAATATTGTGAAAAGGTGCAATATTCTTGGCTCAAAGTGTCCCACTCTAATCAGCTAATTAAGCCATAACATCTGCAAAGGGTTCCTGAGCCTTTAATTGGTCTCTCAGTCTGGTTCAGTAGGAATCACAATCATGGGAAAGACTGGTGACCTGACAGTTGTGCAGAAAACCATCATTGACATAAGGAGGGAAAGCCTCAAGAGGTAATTGCAAAAGAAGTTGGATGTTCCCAAAGTGCTGTATCAAAGCACATTAATAGAAAGTTATGTGGAAGGGAAAAGTGTGGAAGAAAAAGGTGCACAAGCAGTAGGGATGACCGCAGCCTGGAGAGTATTGTCAGGAAAAGGCCATTCAAAAGTGTTGGGGACTTTCACAAGGAGTGGACTGAGGCTGGAGTCAGTGCATCAAGAGCCACCACGCACAGACGGATCCTGGACATGGGCTTCAAATGTCGTATTCCTCTATCAACAAACAACGTCAGAAGCATCTTACCTGGGCTAAAGAAAAACAGACCTTGTCTGTTGCTCAGTGGTCCAAAGTCCTTTTTTCCGATGAGAGCAACTTTTGCATCTCATTTGGAAACCAAGGACCCAGAGTATGGAGGAAGAATGGAGAGGCACACACTGCAAGATGCTTGAAGTCCAGTGTGAAGTTTCCGAAGTCTGTGTTGATTTGGGCAGCCATGTCATCTGCTGGTGTTGGTCCACTGTGCTTCATTAAGTCCAGGGTCAACGCAGCCGTTTACCAGGAGATTTTGGAGCACTTCATGCGTCCTTCCACAGATGAGCTTTATGGGGATGCTGACTTCATTTTCCAGCAGGACCTGGCACCTGCCCACACGGCCAAAAGCACCAAAACCTGGTTCAATGACCGTGGGATTACTGTGCATGATTGGCCAGCAAACACGCCTGACCTGAACCCCATAGAGAATCTATGGGGCATTGCCAAGAGAAAGATGAGAGACATGAGACCGAACAATGCAGAAGAGCTGAAGGCCGCTATTGAAGCATCTTGGTCTTCCATAACACCTCAGCAGTGCCACAGGCTGATAGCTTCCATGCCACTCTGCATTGAGGCAGTAATTGCTGCAAAGGGGGCCCAAACCAAGTACTGAGTACATATGCATGCTTATACTTTTCAGAGGTCCGATATTGTTCTATGTACAATCCTTGTATTCTAATTTTCTGAGATTGTGGATTTGGGGTTTTCATGAGCTGTAAGCCATAATCATCACAATTATGACAAATCACAGCTTGAACTATCTTGCTTTGCATGTAATGAGTCTCTCTCATATATTAGTTTCACCTTTTAAATTGCATTACTGAAATAAATGAACTTTTGCACGATATTCAAATTTTTCGAGTTTCACCTGTACATATGTATTCCGCTTCCTTGGACGTTTTCAAATTTCAAAGTGTTACAGCCTCGAATGAAATAGATGTATTCGGTATTTTTACAATTTGATATATATCACGTTTAATAAAGTGCAAAATATTTTTACCGTGACACAAAAATGAACTAAATTAAAATTATAAGTATCCCTTCCCCCTATTAATATTCAAAGCCATGTAGAAGCACGTTTGGCTGAAAATACAGCTGCAAGTCTTTACAGCTTTACACTTTTTTTGCCTATTTTTCTTGGCACCATTGCTGTATCTCTCTCTGCTTGGACCACTGGAGAATAGCAATTTTGAAGTCTTTTCCTGGGTTATTAATTAGATTGAGGTCTTGGCTTTGATTGGGTCATTCTTACAAATTCAATTTCTTGGTATTAAAAAACTCCAATGTAGCTTTGGCCATGTGTGTAGAGTTACCATTCATCTGGTTAACCTCTACCCTAGTCAAGGATTCACCCAAAATTTCCTTACATTTGGTTCCATCCATTTTGCCCTCATTGCTGACTCCTTTCCAGGGGAATGGGGAGTCAATTACACAAATAAGAAATTAGATTGCTGGGGCAATGAAATTCCTCCAGTCTGCCATATTGCAAAGAAGTGACATTTTAATTTTCTGACAGCTCTAGAAACTTACTGCAGATTGTAAAATAGCTTGTGTAGCATTATAGTATGTTAAATTATACTAACCATTGTATCCTAACTACTCAAACTATCAGATACTGTTAAGCAACCAATATATGCCTAAATATGTGGGCACATTTTTTACTCTGAAACATTTGCTTAATGTAGCTTGTACCTGGAAATCCCATGTGACATCAGACTGCCAGTGTCTGTTCTTGTTCGTAAGCTTTATAGAGCAAGGTTCACATTTCTTGTAAAAATGAATTATTTACAGACATTGCATTTTCTTATCCCTGAGGTATTAAATAAGCACATATATATTTATCCCTGGACCAACTCTTCATAGTTTCCAGTAATCATACAAACGCCATGGAGTCCCTTTGTGATGAAATACATTAATAAAGGGACAGCCAACCCAAAACTTTTGCATTTGTTAAATACTGGAAATTTAAACCATTCATTTTCTTTTAGCTCTTGCAGGCTGTGGTGGTGAAACTGCTGTGCTTGAGTTCTTAAGTCTGCTCACTTGCAGTGCCCAGGACAAGGGAGTTCTATTCCACCTCTAGGATGTTGATGCATTTATTTCATATTATTGAAGTGTAAAACTGCAAAACGGGCAGGAATTGAGTTTGAAACTATGGCAGGGAGATCCCAGAGAGATATAAAAGCATAGGCAGTATATATGGCTCACACTTGTAAGCACGGTCCAGACAAAGTGAGGGGCAGGAGGGGCATGTTTCCTGGGTGCAGTTTCAATGGTTGGGAGAGGGGGGTGCTGTGGTAAGCTTTGCCTTCTCTGCATTCCTGTATTATCAGCTGATCACCAATCTGGTGTCTTGTGCTGCTGATCTCACTCCTCACAAAGGATGTTGGCAAAGCCAACACCCTCTTCTGCTATTTTGCTGCTGGTCAGCCTACCAGGCATCAAAGCCCACCCCTGTCTCACAGTGGATTGCCTGCTGCAATATCAATCCCTGCACAGTGCTGTTGATTTGCGGGAGAAGGAGATCAACGTTGTATGCAGGGGCGGACTGACCATTTGGAAACTCGGGCTCTGCCCGAGGGCCCGGGGGCATCATGAGATGCTCCTGGTACCTTTTTCATAGGCTTTTTTGAGTTTGGGCAAGGACACGGGCCCCATGATCCCCTATTGCCCGGGGCCCCATGATTTGTCAGTCCGTCCCTGGTTGTATGTGCACTTAGACATTTAGCTGCTGGGGTCTACTGCTAGCAAGCTTCCTGGTGGAAGTGTACTGACAGCTCTGCAGTTGTCAGTACACTTCAGTTGAGGCAGCTTGCACCAAAGTAGTTTCAAATCAACTGCAAATACTGCTAAGCTGTGCTACCACAGCAGGTGGGAAAGAGGGAGGATTACAGCAGGAAAGTGTTTTTTTTTTGCTAGCATCTTCTGTGAGAAGCAGGATCAGCAGCATCATATCCTGAAGAGGAACTCTTAGAATCAGGAGTCTAGTGAGCACTGGTGAAGTCCCCTGTTCACAAACACCTCCCTCCATCCCCCTTTTATTCTAGTCCACCTCCTGAAACGTTAAATCCCCTTCTATACCAACTCAGTCACACTATCTCCCACCCACCCCCCTCTTTGGTTAATGTGCCTCTCCACCAACTACTTTACCACCCAGATCACAGCACCTCCAAACTCAAATCCTTTCATCAACTTATACCACCTCCAGTGTTAATTGGGAGTTGTTTTTACACATGGTGCTTTTGACACTTTTTTATATGAGTGTGTTTCACTTATATCTATATTCACTATAGAATATTGGCATGTGTACAGATACTCGTCTATAGAGTATACACATTTATAAAGGATTTTGCATGCTGCGTGGCACGTGTGTTGTATTATGTAAAAGGTATGACACTATGTCAAGTTTTTTCTTTTTGAGGTGTACTGTCATCAGGATTTGCGGATATTGAGAAGGAGGTTTTGATGAAAGAAGAAAGAAAATTATTATTTACACCTGTGGGGATTATTTTTTTGGATTATTTTTTTGGATTATTTATTATTTTTGTATTTTTTGAATTTTGGATATTTTGGACAATTTTTATGGTTTTATGTTTTTTATGTGGGTTTTATTTTATCTTTTTGTTTATTTGATTGTTATCTATTTGTTTTAGGGAAAAGTTTTATTATTTTGTTTTGTATACCACCTCCATGCCTCAATTCTGCCCACATTTAACCCCCTCCAGAACTTCCCTACCATCTTCTCCTCTCTAATTCATTACACTGCCTTTTTGCCATGCACCCTCTCGCCCCCAGGTCACAGCAACTACCTTCCACCTCAAACACCTACCCTTGCCACGAAATCTCCCCTCCACCACACTCCTGGGGGAAGGAGGGGGGCAGTTTGGCATCTTCGCTCTGGGTGCTGGAAGACCTTGTCCCAGCACTGCTTGGAAGTAGCAGTGTGCAAGTTCTAAGCAAACCTATACAAAGTCACAGATGGCATAGACCACCTGTGTCTATGCCCATTGTTTGGTCCATAAAAATGATTATAATATTGAAGCAATGTGGCATGCGGAAGCCTTTTCTTTCCTGCTCTCATTAATGGCATTGTATTCATTAGCCAGTACCAAAATGAACACTGGTAAGATTGGGGGGGGGGGGAGTTGCAGCACATTTGCTATCCCCCATAGTACTGGTAACACATACTAATGCAGAGCTTAGGAAGATGGCTATGAGACCTCTGGCACATACCCACAAACCATCAGTGCTCAGCCTCAAGTGACTACTGTTTAAAAACCCTGCTTTAATACAGTAATGCGAAAGAGACTTTAGTCACAGATTTCTTACCATAAGATTACTTTAATACACTTTCTAACAATAATAATAACAAAGTAGTCTGACTCTCTTGCTTCATCACAAGAATGAGTAGCATACAACAGATATGAATTAAGAAGATAAGGAATGCAGGAGCAGATTGGACAAATCTGCTTGTGTAAGTTTAGATAAGTATAACATTTCAGAATTCTCAATTTGCCTAATTTTTTTCAAATAGTGGGGATACATTTATTGTCTTCTGTGCCAAAGCAAATATGAAAGATTTAAATAAATTTCAAATTGCATTTTTTTACTAGTACAAATATGAAATAATTTATATAGGAATTTCTTCTTTATTTTTGTGCACAGACATTACCAAAAGAAAAAGAATAATTGGGGTACAGGAAAGTCCCTATATAATCACAAATCACAAAATTAAGTCATCGGTTGGCCTGCCCTTCCTTACAAGGTCTTGATTGTTTTGTGTCAACAAACTTCTGCAGGAAAAAAGTCTGTATGGATTATCCCTCCTTTTAGTGAAACGGAAAAAACTATATAGGAAGGGCTGACTCATAGTGATATATGATCTATAGCACAATAGGGCTGCACTTGTAGAGCTTATGGCATAGTAAGACTGACTCCTTCACTGCCAGAATAACCTAAAACACAGCCAAAGCATGGAAATCTGCATTTGAATGTGAAAAGGAATGATACTAAATCCTTCCATTAAAAAAGTTATACTTTGACTACAAAAGGATTATTTCAATAAACACCCATTAATTAGCATGGTGGCAGGCATACAATTGACCTCCACCTGTTAATTCTGTATTTTCAGATTTTATTCCCTTTGGCCTGGCCCTTACTAGCTGTCTGAAAAGTATGAAAGCTCCACTCATTCTAGTTCAAACCCCTCTTTGAGGAATTCTGATGTGTAACCAATTTTCTTAACCCTAATGTAGTGGAACACAGTCGATGCAAACACATTTACTTGGTGCATAACAGTCAATGTGCAACAGTCAACAGTGATAGGGCTTAAGCAGTGTGTCATCCAAAATTACTGTGTGTAGATCAGTAAATACCATTGGTGCCATTAAGCTCGCTGACTCCGTAAAGTGTCATGACATCATGCAAAGCTCCTGCCCGACGCATTTCATCATTTGTCACATGACTTTCTGAAGGGGAAACTATCACTGCTGACTCTTCACGGCACAGTTTCTTAGATTGCAGAGCAATTTATTCAATCAGAGGCTAATTTTACTTGGTGCGGTTGGGCAACTTATACATGCAAGTGCACATTTTGTATAATATTGAGATATTAAAATGTTTTAAAGTTTATGTGGAGTCTTTTGTATATGAGGTGATGTGATGATAGGAGTTGTATTCCAGACAAGGTGTGAACAATAGGAATTCATCAAGGTCATCTTCAGTGTCCGATTTGGGACCAAAAGCACAGTTAGACCAACATAATATTATGTGAGGTCACACTCCTGGAGGTGAGCAGACATCTGGTGGATTATTGCACTTGTATGTTCTGGAGCACTTGGTGTTCATAGAAGGATGGAAGTATTCTAATGAAGATGATTGAACTTTCCTATATATAATTTTTAATTTATTTTGTGATTTCAATATTGTAGCACTGCACTGGTCACTGTGTTTATGAAGGTGAAAAGCTTCTGTGTGTTGCTCCCCCACAGCCCCTGCCTTATACTCACCTGTGCCCCCTCTCAATACAGCAATATGCATGGGAGCCTCTGCTGTCCCGGGTCTCTCTCTCCTCACTGGTTGAGATGCAGCAGTGAGAGCCATTGGCTCCCTTTGCTGTCAATCACAGCCACTGAGCCAATGAGGAGAGAGCAGGGCCAAGCTACGGCTCTATGTGTCTTATGAACGCATAGAGCAGGGATTGGGAATGAGCACACACCTGTGCCCCCATAGCAAGCTGCTTTCTATTGGGGGCACCGGTCAAGCGGGAGAAGCCAGGAGCTCCAGAGGGGAACCCAAGAAGAGGATCAGGGCTGCTCTGTGCAAAACCATTGCACAGAGCAAGTAAATATAACATGTTTGTTATTTAACCATTAGCCGCCTGGCCAATGGCCTTTTGGCGGCTTCAGATGTGTCTCTTCACTCCGGGTGCACGCCATTTGGTGTGCTCCTGCACATGCGCAGTTTGCGCTAATGCAGAGCGGCGCAGCAGTGCGATCTGTCACCGGCCGTGCACCTCGGACACGGCCGATGACAGATCCGAGTACCGGCTCCCGTTGCTGGTACCATGTGACCTGCTGTGACCAATCACAGCAGGTCACATGACAGTTGTATACAATGGATGGCTTCATTCATGATGCCATCCATTGTATACTAGTGCCTAGCTGTGAATGGTCACAGCTAATCACATGCACATGTCATGTGATTAGCTGTGACCAAATCACAGCTAAGCACAAAAAAAAAAAAAAGAAAAGCTGAATGAATCGATGTCATTCAGGTAAATGCTTGCTTATAGCAAAGTAATTCTTTGCTATAAGCAAATTGTGTAAAAAAAAAAAAAAAAATACTGATCACTTCCCCAAAGTAGTACAATGTTACTATGGTAACATTGTACTACTTTGGTCATAGTAAAATATGAAAAAAAAATCTTTAAAAAAATGAAAAAAATTTAATAAAAAATTAAATATAATAAAAAAATTAAAAAAAAATATATATATATATTTTTTTTTTCATACTGTCACCAGTCAGTGTCCCTGTTAACCGCCATGCCAGTTATATGATGACGCTGTACTGCACTGGTGACAGTATTTAAAAAAAAAAATAGTGAAAATAATTTTTTTAATTTTTTCATTTTCCGAAAAATTATGACAAAAAAATACAACTTCAAAAAACTCGCCATGCCTCTTATGAAGTACGTCGGACTGTCTACTCTGCAAAAAGGGGTCATTTGTGGGATATCTGTACTGTTCTGACATTCTTGGACCTCAAGAAATTAGATTGGCTGTCAGTACTTCAGGATTGATCAATATTCAGATCTATACCATAGTTTGTGAACTCTATAACTTTCCTACAAACTAAAAAATACATCCTAATTTGGGTTATTTTCACCAGAGACATGTAGCAGAATACATCTCGGCCTAAATTTATGAAGAACAATTATTTATTTGTAAACTTTTATAACAGAAACAAAGAAAAATTAGTTTTTTTTTCAAAATTTTTGGTGTTTTTTTGTTAATTTAGCAAAAAATAAAAACCCCAGCGGTGATTAAATACCACCAAAAGAAAGCTCTAGTTGTGTGAAGAAAATGATAAAATTTTAGTTTGGGTACAGTGTTGTATGACCGCACAATTGTCATTCAAAGTGTGAGAGCGCTGAAACCTGAAAAATGGCCTGGGCAGGAAGGTGTAAAATTGCACGGTATTGAAACGGTTAAAATACAAAAATCAAACATTTTGAATCACTTTAAGGAAATGGAACAAACTTTTTTTTTTATTTTACAAAGAAGCAGGGAATAATGAAAGTATATGTAAAAGCAAAACCTTTTTTTTAGTTTTCGATATAATGGGGAAGAGTTAAACCATCTATCAAGTTTTATTACTTGTATAGAGAAAAAGGATGATTGAAGATGCCATTAAGCTGCATGTGGTGTTACAAAACAGTACGATTCCCACGGAATCCCTGTTACATTTGTGCATAAATTGAATACAGCAGCAGTACCCCAGTATGATTAATTTCAACCAAATTTTTTATCTGCCTTGATGGGCCTTTATTGAGTGGTGGAAGTAGAATCCACAACAGACCTAAACCTTTTTTTTAAAAAAAAAAAGCAACATTTAATAAATCAAACATAAATAAACACAACATTTTAAAGGCATGTTAGTCATCATGCTTGAAAGATGGAAACTTCTGTTGCAAAATACAGTATATACTGTATTTGCAGCTAAATGTCTGCAATCTCTAATTATATGTACATTTTTGTAAAGTTTTTTCTGGTATACTTTTTAAGCTTATCAATAGATGGACAAAATTTCATCTGAAAATAAAAAGTGTCAAGTAAGCTAACCATTCTATCCTAACTACTCATTAAACTCAATAAAATCAGATACTGTTATGCAATCAATATCTGCCTGAAGATGTAAGCACATTCTTTACTCTGAATTATTTGTTTAATGCCCTTAGCTGGAAATCCCATGTGATATCAGTGTCTGTTCTTGTTCTTAAGCTTTATAGAACATGGTTCACATTTCATGTAAAAAATGCATTAATTACAGACTGCATTTTATTAATCTTCTGGTGTTAAATAAGCACATATATATTTATCTCTGAGCCAACTCTTCCAATAATCCCACTTTGCAAAAGTTGTGGAGTCCCTTTGTGATGAAACACATTGTTAATGGGACAGCCATCCCAAAACTGATATCCTTAGAGTTTGTTAGATACTGGAAAGTTAAACCATCCAACATCCAAAGACTCCATAAATAATATTTTAACACTTAAAGTTGGCAACATGTTCAAATGACAAACAGAATGCAGCTTTTCAGCCCTAAAATCCACATTAAAGTGTGTGTATTTCACAGGAGAAAAGAAATACATTTTGTACAGACTCCATGAACAGTAATTTAACATTTGGAGCAGGTTGCATGTTTACAGTGACAAACAGCATGCAGATTTTCAGTTCGAAAATCAGCATTAACGTGTATATATTTCACAGAAAAATAAACAGAATATTTTACGAACTCCATAAACAGTATTTACGCACTTTATGTAGTTCACATTGTGAAGAGAAAAGACATCACACCATTCTGCATTTAATCCAAAAATCAGCATTAGAGTGTATCTGATTAATCTGAAAAATAACACTACAATATTGTAGTGTGTGCACAATATTTAAAATAGAACTGAAGGCACATTTTTTTTCATTTTGGATAGTGAGAGGAAATCCCTCCAGTACTAGAATTCACCAGTATTAGTGTCCTCTAGGAAGAGTTAACCTTTATTCCTTTTCTGGTGACCAAATTTTGGGATTTTGTTTCCTTTTACTTTCAAAACAGCCACCAGGACAGTTAGAGAGGGGGGGAATCCCCCCAATGTGGACATAAGCAGAAGTAAACCTCTGACTGGTCTTCTAATCACATTCCGAAAAACATTTGGCCTTTGGTTATACTGTAAGCACGTTTGAACAGTACAGACAACAGCCAGCTTTTAATTAAAAAATAATTTTTGTAGAGTATTTATTTCACTGAAAAAGCCACCAAAATATTGTAAAGACAACATTCACAATATTGAAGCAATTTTATTAGTTTGCATTTTCAACAGGAGTGGCAACAGTCAACTTTTAGTTCAAAATCAGCATTAGAGAGTTTTGATTGCACAGAGCAAACTATTGTATTGACTCCATACACAGTACTGTGGCAATTTTGGAACAACAGCCAGCTTTTAAACCAAAAATCAACAGTAGGGTGATTTGGTTTTACATAGCCAGAAAAATATTGTACTGACTTCATACACAGTATTTTAAAGAAGACTCCTTCCCTGTCCCTACTCTATAAACCTGTATACCTGAATAGGGAAGAAATAAACAACCATGCTTACCTATATACTTTGACTGTTTTCTCCTTACTTGCCTATTTTTGTCCTGCCTCTGTGCTGTCTGGGTCCCCATTCCCATGCCACAATTTTAAAGATGTCAGTGACAGTGACACTGCCTAATGCTGATCTCACCTTCCCAGGGGTATCTGTGTTCCTGTGTCTACATCACCACTGCTATAAAGGAAACCAGGAAGTGCAAGAAAAAAAGGCAATTAAAATGGAAAGACAAAAAAGTTAGGCGAGAGATGCATGCTGATGTGAAATCTAGGCAAAGGGGGAAGGTTCCCTTTATGCAATTTTAGTAAGCCACATTGTGAACAGGAGTGACACTAATCCAAAATCAACACTTGAGTGTTTTGTTTCCACATAGGAAAATGGCAGTGTATTTCTTTCCAGATAAAAATGACAAGCAGTAAGGTGGTATGTGTACACCCCCCAACTGGCTACCGTGGGTGCAGTTCTACTGCCTGTTTTTACCACCTTCAACCGTAAGTGTAAACAAGCCCTTATGCAGTTTCATCTTGCTCGCTTTATAGGGATTTGACTGCTGCCAGAAGGATCTATTTAAAGAGATTACTATGCTCTGTATTACTGTGGATTATAAATACTCTTCCTTTGTGAGTCAGTGTTCAAGCATGAGTTAAGGGCCTCACTTCCGGCAGACTTGATATTAGTTATCCACTCGCCAGTGGTTTGGTTGAGGTCTTCAAAGCAGTCGATAGGCCACAGCTACTGATGTCTCCCATGGATTTCCCTTTTTAAGCTATTTTTGCCATTGTATTGTGACTTATTTTGTACTGTTAATATTAGGGTCAAGGCTGTTGTTTGAATTAAATTTTCATTGTAGGACTTTCTTCCCCACTTAATACTACTGGTGTGTCAGTGAGTTTTGGGTCCAGTTAGGATTGGGGATCACTGGGAAGGGCAAGAGAACCCAACATCTCAGCAGTATCTCCTGGAGTCAGAGCGCTACACCTATCTACTCCAGGTAGCCAAACAAACACTGACTACAAATAGCAGCAGTGTATAGAATGGCAGAAAGTATCTCTCTCTAGTAACACTCTCTGTGATCTATCCTTGTCTGCATGTGTGTGCATGTAAATATAGCCATTTTTAGAAATCAGCAGCAGCAACTAGCTCTTACTGCAAATAGATCTGACCCTAACTACCTCGTTTTGGCTCCAACACACACTAACAAAAGTCTGCTGGGACTTTTTTCTAGGAAGGGGGCTGGCAGTAAAGAAGTTTGGGTTAAAGTCAGACTCATGTTCGGCCCAAATCCAAAGCTCATTTTTACACTTATTCACTATAGGTCTACTCCCTATCCACTCCAACACACACTGACAAAAGGCTGTTGGCAATGCTGACCTTTATATGGAGGGAACTGAAAGATAGGAAGACCCCCATTATTGGCTCCTCTAAGCCACCTGAACCCAGTTCATTATTATTATTAAAAATAGGAGTACCATTTCTAAAAAAGATCTGCTTGGTAGGATTACTCATGTTGGATTGGTAGGGAGTCCATCTGAAAGGTGGGAGGAACGTAGGCTTTAATCCACGGGGTCCAGATTTTATGAAATTTGGGCATAGTTTTGTTTTGAAGCTGATAGATCCCAATCCTAAACCTTTTGCTTTGGACATTCTTACCATGTGCAAAAAGGATCCCTCTACCTGGCAATAATGAAATGGAATACTGTTCCCCCATGATTTTCCAGTATTCTGGAATGATAATGCCCTCACTGCTAAACAAATTCAGAATAAAGTCGAATTCATAAAAGCTTTTCTTCTTGAAGAATGGCGCACTGCACCACATTCAAAGATGGAGCAAAGCTGTTATGAAGGCAAAGGGTGGCTTTATTCATTATAAGTTCCTTAGTTTTAAAACACTGTCAGGAATTTATGTTAAAACTTAGCCAAAAACACCTTCTGCCTGCTTGGCTTGCAGCCTGTTTGGCAGAAATGTTTGCAAACCTCCTCTTTTAACCACTTGAGCTCCTGAGGATTTACCCCCCTTAATGACCAGGCCTCTTTTTCCTACTTGGCGCTGCACTAATTCAACTGATAATTGTGCGGTCATGCAGTGCTGCACCTAAACGAAATTTACGTCCTTTTTTTCACACAAATAGAGCTTTTTTTCGGTGGGATTTGATCACCTGTGCGCTTTTTATTTTTCACGCAAAAAACAAAAAAAGACCAAATATTTTGAAGAAAAACAATATTTTTTACTTTCAGCTATAAAAAATATATAGTAAACTCAAAGTTAGTTATAAATTTAGGCCAAAATGTATTCTGCTACATGTTTTTGGTAAAAAAATTGCAATAAGTGTATATTGATTGCTTTGTGTGAAAGTTATAGCGTCTACAAACTATGGTATAAATACTGCAATTTACTCCATTTTTTTGCTATACAGCGCTGCGCTAGTTTAACGGACAATTGCGTGGTCATGCAATACGGTACATAAATGAAAGTTATGTCCTTTTTTTAACACAAATAGAGCATTCTTTTGGTGGTATTTGATCACCTGTGCACTTTCTATTTTTGGCGCTATAACTAGAAAATTTTTGAAGGAAAAAAAATGTTTTGAAAAAAACAATATTTTCTCATTTTGGTCATAAAAAATATCTAAAAAAACTAAAATTTCGTCATAAATTTAGGCCAAAATGTATTCTGCTACATGTTTTTGGTTAAAAAAATCCCATTACGTGTATATTGATTGCTTTTTGTGAAAGTTATAGCATCTACAAACTATGGTATAGATAATGGAATTTACATAGCTTTTACTTTCTGACTGCCCATCACATTTCTTGAGGTACTAATGGCACTGGGGAGGACGGAGTTTCACTGAAAGGGTTAACTGTGTGAGGGGAGTGTTTTACTAGGGGGCGGGGGTGTGTACTGC
This sequence comes from Staurois parvus, assembly GCF_062004578.1. Classification (NCBI taxonomy): domain Eukaryota; kingdom Metazoa; phylum Chordata; class Amphibia; order Anura; family Ranidae; genus Staurois; species Staurois parvus. The sequence goes on from NW_028317809.1 coordinate 11,059,588, forward strand.
AGGGAGACAGGCTGATTGGGACAAATAAACTCTTCTGTCCTGATCAGCTTGTCAGGAGCTGACAGGCAACTGACAGAGAGCAGGGCTGTGTGTAAACAATGCAGCCCTGCTCTCTGTCAGTGATTGCCGCTAATCGCCGGGAAACGGTGACCCGGCGGCTGAGACCCGCTGCTGACACCCGCGGGACAGGTAGGGCAGGCAAGCGCGCGCCCCCTACCTGTTTTGCAAAACCACGTTTTAAACCGTGGTTTTGCGCAGCCGTGCCGCCCTTCAAACGTTTTGATGCAGTGGCTGGGGCTCAAGTGGTTAAAGCCAGTGGAGATTGAAGAGAAACGTTGTAAATACATTTTATTATTACCACATGCATCTAATAGATACACGTAGGGGATATTTTAAAGAAAGGGTGAAAAAATTGATTTGTTTTTCTCCTCTCTGTCATTCAAACATATTTGTCTGTGGTTTATGATAGTTTTTAAACAGATAACTGGCCCCTCCTGCTTTTTATTGAATTTTAATTGGTGGGGGAAAAAATGTACCATTTTAAGAAACAAAAATGCAAAATATTCTTCCAGCTCTTCCTTGTTAGTATCACTTACTTTGCCAGCGTTTTATTTTTTTGCCCTGTCCACGCTTTTTTGAGACGTGTTGCTGCCATCAATTTCAAAATGACTTTAGTTTTTTCTGAAATGGTACACTTTCTCAGTTTAAACATTTGATATGCTTTCTATTTTCTATTGTGAATTAAATATGGGTTTATGAGATTTGCAGATTGTGTAAAATCTACATAAAAACAGAATGCAACAGTGTGCCAGCTTTTTGGGAATCGGGTTGTTTAAACCACAACAATATTTTTAGAAAACAATGATAACATACCACGTAAAACAGAAACAGGGACACGCTAACTCACTAAACATGCACAGTTTGGCTTAAATCAGTACTATATTTACAATTCATTAACTGCCATAAATAACACACTGCCAATAACAGCATTGACAACCACAGTAAAATTCAAAACAGGGGCTACGTAAAAACAATTCACCACAGTGTAACATATCAAAAACAGACTGAATAATCTATGATATCAAGAAATATGTAAGAAAGCCCAGTTTTTCCTCAGGAGTCACTGAGAAATGGTCTATATCAGGCCTTGAAATTTCCACTCGCCAGCTCACATTGGCGAGTGGAAATTATGGTGGGGGCGAGTGTGTCCCCAGGGCTGTCTTGCTTAGCAGGCTTGGAACTCAAGGCCAGATCTGTCACTCACACTGGGAGCCGTCAGACTGCTCAATAGTTGAGCAAAGTGAAAGCAAAGGAAGGAGTGTGTGCTGTGCTGTGCTGTCTGCCTTCCCCTAGAGTGCAGTACCCGACTCTGTGAGTGAAGGTAACAAACTACTTCAACTTTTTATAGGGCTGTGTCCGTGTGTGTGTATGTATGTACATGTACAGTATCTGTGTTTCTCTGTATGCATGTACATGTGTCTGTGTGTATGTACATGTATGTATCTGTATGTGTCTGCATGTATGTATATGTATGTGTGTGTGTACATGTGTCTGTGTGTGCGTGTACATGTGTGTGTTTGTGTATGTACGTACATGTGTCTGTCTGTACATGTGTGTGTATGTATGTACATGTGTCTGTGTGTATGTACATGTGTATTTCTGTGTATGTACATGTGTCTGTTCATGTGTCTGTGTGTATGCATGTGTCTGTATGTGTGTGTGTACATGTGTCTCTGTGCGTTTGTGTACGTTTCTATGTGTGTATGTGTGTTTGTGTGTGTGTGTGTGTGTGTGTGTACAGGTGTCTCTGTGTGTGTGTGTATGTACATATGTATGTATGTAAACCTACATGTATGGGTGGTTTGGCCAGTTTCAGGATTATGTGGTTATTATGGGTGGTAGAGTATGGGACATTTGAGGTACTGCTGGGTTGGATAGTAGGTAGGATATGCTTGGTAGAGTTATGGTTTTGTGAGTGAAAGATTATGGGGGGTTATGGTTGTGTGCGGTGCATGGTCTAAGTAAGATGGAGTGTTTAGGGGAACATTGGAGGCCCTGATATAATGTGGAGGGACTCTGGGGACAATGATGTAATGTGAGGGGACTCTGGGGACCCTGACGAAATGTGGGTAACATTTAACAGTGTCATTTCAAAAAATAGGATATCATTTTAAAAAATATATATAGTCTACAGCCACACTTGATACTTTGAACTGCAAATCATCTACAATCCACTAGTCTTATGATCTTCATTTTTATGATTTGTATTAATATTATTTTTACCTCTATTTTTATCATTGTTGTCAGTGTTATTACTACGATTATTTTTATATTATTTCTGTTTATTTACATTTGCAAATGATGCATTCATGTATATATAATTTTTTTTGTTCGCTTTCTCTTTCGGTGTATGTATGTATCTATGTATATATGTATGTGCATGTGTATATATATATATATATATATATATATATATATATATGCGTTTATAGAAATGACCAAATATTGCACTTTAAATAACCCCCTCCAACTCCTCGCCCTATAACAAGTAGAGGAGGTGGAGCTCTGCTCCCAAGGCATCTAGCCATGGTAATTTACCACTTGACCTTAATACAGGCTGGACAGTAGCTCTGAGGAAAGGGATTCGTCCCCGAAATGCATCAGCCATTTGACCGCACTGACAGTTGGAACACCTTGCTTGCCATTGTGACCATCGTCATTATGCAAATGCTTTTTAGATACATGCTTCGTCTGTGAGTGTGTTTTTACTTTTCACACCTTTCAATAAACCTTGGATAATGCACTAGATGTGTGCGCCACCTGTTTATTCTCTATCTACTGGCTGATCTCCCCGTCTGAGGAGTGCTGTACTCCTGAAGCATTTCCTTTGGTCATCGCTGTCCTGGTTCCCTTGGCTTCCCTTTTGGCTGTGCATATCCTGAGGCTCTGGAGAGTACATACGATATAAGGGTTGGGTGGGGTAACTGGTGGCGAGTAACTCTTAATGGTTCCCAGTATGCCACCACTGGTTGACAAGATTAACTTCTAATGTAGTTGGTTTGTGGCTGGCTTGCCACATACATTTGATGTCTAGTGTTTTTAGTGTCTGCACCTTTTAGTGTATAGCAAAGTTATGCCCATATTCCTTACACAACTACAGTGTTTTGTACTCTTTCTTCTGGCATATAGCTTTTTGTGCTCATATAACCTTGTCATCTAGCATGTACCTATATTAGTAATATCTAGTGTTTTTTTCTCTGCATCTTATCAACATTTATGTGTGATAACATACCTGTTAAGTCCTCTGATTTTTTTCCAATAATTATTAAGATAATGCAGATTTGAGGCCTTGCCGAGAAAAAATGAGAAATAATTTGTTTTAATATGGTCAAATTGGACCAATTTTATTAGGATAGATTTGAGATTAAAAACTGATGTTGGTATGTTGAGAAGCATAACTTTATTGTACGATTTCATTCCTAAAATATCATGTTTATAATCACAACAAAATTATAACTGATCTTCAGTCAGGGAGTAAAAAAACAGCCCATACCACCCATTTTTAACTAATCTACACATTTTAACAAAATCTGCCTAAATGCCCTACATCCTTACCTGAATGGCAGGTCTGTTCCGAACCTCCTTTATTTCTGCCTGTGTTGTGGGAGGGTCCTTCTTCAGATGGCCACTATGGATAAATCCCATTGGCTGTAAGAAGAGTCCCTTGGAGGGGTCCTTCTAGCCTCTAAGACTAAAAGTGACGATGTTCTAACATTACAATATACAGGGTGACAACAGGATAGTAAAAGAGGACTGCAGAAGTGGATAACAGTCTTCACTACTGGAAGAGGCATCATTGAGTGTTTTGTGATAGTGGTAAGTAAGAGTGTTAGAATTCTACTTCTTTTTACAAATAGGAGCAGGGTGGGTATGAAGTACTGAGAGGGTGGACATAGCCCAAAGCTAATCTTTAAGAGTATACAGTCAGGTCCATAAATATTGGGACATCGACACAATTCTAACATTTTTGGCTCTATACACCACCACAATGGATTTGAAATGAAATGAACAAGATGTGCTTTAACTGCAGACTGTCAGCTTTAATTTGAGAGTATTTACATCCAAATCAGGTGAACGGTGTAGGAATTACAACAGTTTGCATATGTGCCTCCCACTTGTTAAGGGACCAAAAGTAATGGGACAATTGGCTTCTCAGCTGTTCCATGGCCAGGTGTGTGTTATTCCCTCATTGTCCCAATTACAATGAGCAGATAAAAGGTCCAGAGTTCATTTCAAGTGTGCTATTTGCATTTGGAATGTGTTCCTGTCAACTCTCAAGATGAGATCCAAAGAGCTGTCACTATCAGTGAAGCAAGCCATCATTAGGCTGAAAAAACAAAACAAACCCATCAGAGAGATAGCAAAAACATTAGGCGTGGCCAAAACAACTGTTTGGAACATTCTTAAAAAGAAGGAACACACCGGTGAGCTCAGCAACACCAAAAGACCCGGAAGACCATGGAAAACAACTGTGGTGGATGACCAAAGAATTCTTTCCCTGCTGAAGAAAACACCCTTCACAACAGTTGGCAGATCAAGAACACTCTCCAGGAGGTAGGTGTATGTGTGTCAAAGTCAACAATCAAGAGAAGACTTCACCAGAGTGAATACAGAGGGTTCACCACAAGATGTAAACCATTGGTGAGCCTCAAAAACAGGAAGGCCAGATTAGAGTTTGCCAAACGACATCTAAAAAAGCCTTCACAGTTCTGGAACAACATCCTATGGACAGATGAGACCAAGATCAACTTGTACCAGAGTGATGTGAAGAGAAGAGTATGGAGAAGGAAAGGAACTGCTCATGATCCTAAGCATACCGCCTCATCAGTGAAGCATGGTGGTGGTAGTGTCATGGCGTGGGCATGTATGGCTGCCAATGGAACTGGTTCTCTTGTATTTATTGATGATTTGACTGCTGATAAAAGCAGCAGGATGAATTCTGAAGTGTTTCGGGCAATATTATCTGCTCATATTCAGCCAAATGCTTCATAACTCATTGGACGCCGCTTCACAGTGCAGATGGACAATGACCCAAAGCATACTGCAAAAGCAACCAAAGAGTTTTTTAAGGGAAAGAAGTGGAATGTTATGCAATGGCCAAGTCAATCACCTGACCTGAATCCGATTGAACATGCATTTCACTTGCTGAAGACAAAACTGAAGGGAAAATGCCCCAAGAACAAGCAGGAACTGAAGACAGTTGCAGTAGAGGCCTGGCAGAGCATCACCAGGGATGAAACCCAGCGTCTGGTGATGTCTATGCGTTCCAGACTTCAGGCTGTAATTGACTGCAAAGGATTTGCAACCAAGTATTAAAAAGTGAAAGTTTGATTTATGATTATTATTCTGTCCTATTACTTTTGGTCCCTTAACAAGTGGGAGGCACATATGCAAACTGTTGTAATTCCTACACCGTTAACCTGATTTGGATGTAAATACCCTCAAATTAAAGCTGACAGCCTGCAGATAAAGCACATCTTGTTCGTTTCATTTCAAATCCATTGTGGTGGTGTATAGAGCCAAGAATGTTAGAATTGTGTCGATGTCCCAATATTTATGGACCTGACTGTATCTCAATCCAAAACCATTTTTTGATATTTTTGATAGGGTATGGAATAAATAGAAATCATTTTTATGTTTCTTGTCATCTGTGTCCAATTGTGGATAATTGCCTTAATCTCCTGTCTTGTTGACACAACAGCAAAGAAGAGGAAACCTCTCCAAAATAAGGGAAATATCTTCTTAGACAACTATTACCAGAATAAGTGTCTACACTTTAAGACTTGTTCTAGCCATAACTCAAAATGTGGGATTTTTCCTCATTTAAAGCCATGGTGATCACTTGACAGATGTTTTAGCCCTTCTGAACTCTATCCAAAACACACAAACAACCAGTTAGAGGTTTAGACATATTTTAATTGTATTTAAACCCAAAACCTATTTTTCAATATGCTTGGCTTTATGCCTTATTCTATACCCTTGGTGCCCAATTTACAGACTCCAAGCTGCATGTGGCTTGCCGGCTCTCTGTATTGCACAACACATCTTGGGCAGACTCTGCTACTCATTGGGAACCAGAGTGGCTCTATGCCATATCAATTCAATACAGCATGCAGTTTGTCCTGTATTTAACAAATGGATGTCTAGCATCCTTAGTTTCTACAATGCAGGCAGCTCCAGATGCCTAGTGTCCTTGGTTGGTAGGAGGCAGGTGGCTTTTGCTGCCTAGAGACCTTGATTGCTGGGACACAGGTGGCTCCCAATACCTAGCATCCTTGGTTGGTGGGACACAGGCAGCCTGGTATGTGGTACAGGGAATGAGAAAGTGGGATGTCTGAGGCCCAGTTGAATGGCACCTTGGAGGGAAAATGTGTGCACAGTGTCTGTATCTCTGATTGTGAACATGAAGACATGTAGCCATTGTCTGCCACCTAATGAGTGTGGAGTGCCGAGCTAAAGAAAAGCTTATTATATTATTATACAGGATTTATATAGCGCCAGCAGTTTGCGCAACGCTTGACAAAATCACATCAGGTCTGGAGGATTTCTACTAAATTTTTCAGTTTAAAACCCCGTACACACGATGAGTATATTGGATTGTCCGGTTTTTTTTTTTTTTTGCATGCTAGTCTCATACTGAAAGTTAAGAAGTTGCTAAAGATATGAAAATTCTTGTACGACAGAAAGAAAATTCGGTAGTGATGTAATGTATTTGTACTGTATTTGGATGAAAACTGTACTGATTAAACCAAAATTGTACGGTCTGGTATCGTACGAGAAAAAAACTGTTGTGCTTGTCCCTTCAAATAATTTGGGACGAAAGCTGTGTACTAACGATCAGATTATCGTACAACTAGGCTAGTGTGTGCATAACTTGAGGTTTGAGAATTCTTCGGAGTCATATTGCAACAAAAATAATAATAATAAACATACTTTCTATGATCTAGGACACAGCCAGTAAAAATCAGTCAATTCCTGCATGCTGTGACTTCAAATCTTCGAAAACACACGTTAGGTAAAAATAAACTAGAAAAAAAAAAGCCTAAAGCCACCACATTAAGTAGTAGTTAGCTGTAATATTACATTTTGATTTTGAATTTCATACCATTTAGCTAAGGCCTGTAACAATAAAGTAATAGAGAAAACGAAAACTAAAGTAAAACTTTGTCAGGTCTGGCGTCATAGACTACCACAACCTATGTCGAGGGTCGACTTCCCGCCAATGTTCAGCAGGCCATAAGGGGGGACACCCCTCATGGCCTTTAGCTAACTATATCTGATACTGGGGAAAGAAACATAAAGGGAAAGGAATGAAGAAGAGAGGGAAGAAGGGAAGAGTGAAAAGGGAGATAGAAGAAGAATAGAGAAGGAGAAAGAAGAAAGAAAAGATGCAGGGAGGAGGAGGAAATGGCAGGCAGCCAGGCACGAGGTATAAGACATGTACTGTTTATATCTTCCACATATTGTCCACCATCCAGCCAAGGACGGTGCTGAAAGATATTTCATCCAAGGATCCCAAGTTTTTTCAAAGTAGGCCATCCTATCATGAAGAATAGTGGTCAGACATTCATAGATCATTATCCAGGTCAGCCTGGCCTTCAGGAGGTCAAGGGAGACCAAGAGGGACCTCCAAGAGCGTGCAATGGATATTCTGGCTGCAGTAAATATAAATGCAATCAGGCATCAAGTGTTACATTTTCAAGTAATTTTTTACTTTTCACAGAAACCAGAGTACAAGCCTTGACAGTTGGGAGCTGTCTTTGTCCTAATATCATAGTCAGAATCTACTGAGATGCTGGCTCAGAGACAGCACAGCGAAACAAAACAAAACGGCTTCCCCAGCTTTGTTTGGAGCTGCACAACCCTATATGCACTGGTGGTCGAATTTTTCCAGTTCTGGTTCCATCTATCTGCCACCTATGTGGGTCTCAGTGCGCAGGAGAGTTTGTTTCTGGTCAGAGACAGCACAATCATATAAATCATATAAAGTCTGGTGCCTGTGCAGTTCATGGCTGTTCACAGATGTCTTTAACAGCTCTTGCTGCTGCCTCTTGCCTTGTGGTTTATAGTGTTACAGTGTAGCAATATGATACCTGAACTACAATGGGGGAAAAGCTTCCTTCTGCCTGCAGTAGTCTGATATCATCCCATCCATCTAGGCCAGGCATGTTAAACTCAACTCCAAGAACAAGTCACCAAGGAATGTTCAACCACACATTGAGAGACATTGCTTTGGTATGACTTTGCAGTTATTGCATATTAAACAGTGGATTTTTACAGGTACCAGTAGGCAAAAATACTGCAGCTCCCATTGATCATGGAACACTCTATGCTCATTTGTAATTTTCCTTTTCATTTAAAAAACTGGTAATGATAGATAGCCCAACAGAGAGGCTTTGTGAGCTTTAAGGCAGTGTAGTCTCCCAAAGCTGCCTACCGCCTTCTGCATCTCAATTTCATCGTGTAGCACTTTCTTTAGCTCGATTTTATTGCCCATCCTCTTTTGTTTAGCTCATAATCACCACTCAACATGTGCCCACCACTCTTACACTGCTTCCTGCCTTCCCAACTACCTTCACAAAAAAAGATTAGGGTCACAAATACAAACATCCATAGTTTAAAGCTTTATTCCAAGTGTAGCAATTTTCAAATGGTCCATCTTAGACCAATGTAAGTATGTATGTGCTAAACTTGCGAGATCCCCTGGAAGCTGCAAATCACTGTAATAGACATTTCTACCACAGTTGGTTTGGGGTCCTGTGCTGAGCAGCTGCACTTCTGCATACTGCACAGAGGCCACTCAGCCCGATGTGGATACTTTTCAGGGAACACTTTGTATTTTCTCAATGAATGTGTTCTTTGATTTGACAAGGTGGCGATTGTAACATCTTCACCCCACCTCTCCACCTCATCCAATCAGAGAATGCTTTGCATTCATTGAGAAAATGCAAAGTGTACTCTACGTAAATGGCGCCCATGTTGAGCCATTGACCTTGTGTTCACAATGCAGCAGGGCAGACGTGCAGCACAGGACCTGGAAGCTAGTGGAGATCACAGTAGGTGAAGTGATTTTGAGCTTCCATGAGGATCCCCCCACCAAGTTATTCTGATTGGATTCAACCATTGCCTGGCCTACAACTTTCTGACAGGCTTCTTCAACAATTGACTTTTGAAGATCAGAGCGGTACCGTCAGGGTTATACACTGCTCTAGATTCAGGCGAGCAAGCAGGAATCTTCCTAAATTTAAGCAGAGTATTGCAAGCTTTAGCTGTGGCCATGGCTCCTGCCCACCATCACCATATTCTTTGTACAAATGTATGCACCTTTCCTGTAGCCCAATGCAGCTCTTGAGGCAGCTCTTGGGGCAAGGAGATTCTCAGCAGGCCACATGAAAGGGGTCACTGGATAAAAGCTCTAGGTCTACTTTTTAATGATATAAGGTAAAGCTTTTTTGAAAAGATAATATATATATCATTACAGTACTTCTTTCTTAAACCTTAATGACTATTGTAGAGTGTGTTTCCATTTTTGCAGGCAGATTAAGATAACCCCTACTTTCAATTTGTTACATGTCCCTATTCACATAGCAAAACTTAAAGTGGAACTACATCTGAGCACCACAAACCAAAAACACCATTTAATTCATTTTATTCAAAGCAAACTCCCCCATCCATCCATGTCTCCATGCTTTATTTTGCTGAGAAATAACTTTGAAAACACCCCCTAACATTTCTGGCTGTGGCAATGTTGACAAAGGGAAGATGATCAACCTACAGAGGACTGAATTCAAAGACACCCCAAAAATCAAAGTGAAAAAATTATGCAGCAGGCTAGTCCATTTTGCTGAAATTTCATTGCAGCAACTCAGAATGGTACTCAGTAGTTTGAATGGCCCCCACGTGCTTGTATGCATGCCTGACAATGTCGGGGCATGCTCCTAAGGAGATGACGGATGGTGTCCTGGGGTATTTCCTCCCAGATCTGGACCAGGGCATCACTGAGCTCATGAACAGTCTGAGGTGCAACCTGGTGGCGTCAGATGGACCAAAACATGATATCCCTGAGGTGTTCTAGGTCAGGCGAGCATGGGGGCCATTCAATGGTATCAATTCCTTCATCCTTCAGAAACTGCCTGCATACTATCATCACATGAGGCCAGGCATTGTCGTGCACCAGGAGGAACCCAGGACCCACTGCACCAGAATAGGGTCTGACAATGGATCCAAGGATTTCATCCCGATACCTAATGGCAGTCAGGGTGCCATTGTTTAGCCTGTAGAGGTCTGTGCGTCCCTCCATGGTTATGCCTCCCCAGACCATCACTGACCCACCACCAAAACAGTCATGCTGAACGATGTTACAGGCAGCATAACATTCTCCACGGCTTCTCAGACCCTTTCACATCTGTCATATGTGCTCAGGGTGAACCTGCTCTCATCTGTGAAGAACACAGGGCGCCAGTGGCGGACCTGCCAATTCTGGTGTTCAACGGCAAATGCCAATCGAGCTCTATGGTATCGGGCAGTGAACACAGAGCCCACTAGAGGATGTCGGGTCCTCAGGCCACCTTCATGAAGTCTGTTTCTGATTGTTTGGTCAGAGACATTCACACCAGTGGCCTGCTGTAGGCTCTGGCATTGCTCATTCTGTTCCTCCTTGCACAAAGGAGTAGATACCGGTCCGGCGGATGGGTTAAGGACCTTCTACGGCCCTGTCCAGCTTAGAGTAACTACCTGTCTCCTGGAATCTCTTCCATGCTCTTGAGATTGTACTGGGAGACACAGCAAACCTTCTGGCAATGGCACGTATTGGTGTGCCATCTTGAAGGAGTTGGACTGCCTGTGCAACCTCTGTAGGGTCCAGGTATTGCCTCATGCTACCAGTAAAGACACTGACCTTAGCCAAATGCAAAACTTGTGAAAAACAGAAAAAAAAATGAGTAGGAAAAAAAAATGTCAGTGGCCTCCACCTATAAAACCATTCCTGTTTTGGGGATCGTCTCATTGTTGCCCATCTAGTGCACCTGTTGTTAATTTCATTAACACCAAAGCAGCTGAAACTAATTAGCAATCCCTTCTGCTACTTAACTTACCAGATCAATATCCCAGGAGTTTAATTGACTTGATGCTATACTCTGATTAAAAAGCATTCCTTTAATTTTCTTGAGCAATGTATTTACTAATGCTAGCAGTATAGGGATTAAAAATAAGCAATGTTGATTAAGAGAGTGATGTTCCACTTAAACAAAAATATCTACAAATTGCAGCTTTTTAGATGCTCTATTCTGGACCTTCTAGGAAGGAAACATTCTACATAGTTCTCTTCATTTATATGGAGCTGAGCAGCAGTGTTTACCATCTTTATCCCTGTATGTATTGTGTAGGCAGATCTTAATTGTTGATCCTCATTCATTTTTAACTAGATCTGAACACTGTCTATCCAAACAAAGGGTTGGTCCCCGATCACACCGGTGTGACTTGTCATGCAATTTCACATGTTCAAATCGCATGACAAGTTGCACCCTATTGTCTGTAATGGAAGCGGTCATATCAGTGTGATGACGACTCTGTCGGAGTTGCGCCGATTTTAAAAGTGCTTCATGTAGTACTTTTTGCAAGTTCAGGTGCAACTTGAATAGCCATCTGTGCATGAAGTTGCACAGATGTCTTCCAAGTCCCACCTGAAGTCGGACTGACATCCGACACTGAAATCATGTGATTTCAAGTGAAGTTGTGCAATTTCAAAGTCGAATTTGGTGTTGCGGAAGCTTAGGGGCTATGCTTTTTGTATTGTATGTCAATGAGGACAGCCTCTGACATTGTTCAAAAAAACTTTGCAGTTAACCATGACACCTTCTGCTGAGAAACATCTAAAAAGTAAGATATAACTTTTTAAAGTTTTTTACGGAAATGTGTGTTAATGGGAACTCATACCAAACATACTGTTATGTGAGGTTTTCTCAAATTTGACTGCAAAAGTGGAAATGCACTTTAAGGTTGATATCTATTGATGCAGTTGTATTGTTCATGATCTGAAAAACTTAGCAGTTCAATAATTAAATGTGACATTTGTTGATTCTCCTATTTTCATTGCATAAAAACACATTTTCTCTTCTATTAAAAGAATTTCAGTAAGTCTCAGATGCAACTGTTCAGCTTGCTATTTAAATCTTTGTAAATTTAGACTTTATTTATGTGTTCCTTATCATTTTGAATTATGCCTAAGATCTACTTTAGTTTTTAAGACTTTGAAATTGCACAGACGCCAGTCCCTGAGATAAACAGCTATTCAGGACCAGTGAGGAAATCTTTGTCACAGTGGATTTCGCTTATCAAAGCACTTTTGAAAGAAGATAGAGTTTCATTAGGGAAAGTGGCTCTTGTAATATGCTTCTTATCAGTTTAATATTATTTGCTCCAAAACCTCACAACTTTTGAAAAATAAAAGTCCAGAAATGAAACAAAAAATTATTTTATGGATGACTTTTGCTGCTGTTTTGTACTTAAATATGTTGACACCCTTAAAAGAAGTTTTTTTCCCCCAAATTATACTTACCTAGGTGGATGCCTATGATAAGAAAATTAAAAGAACTTCCCAGGTCCCTGCTTTGGCTGTACTTCTCCTTTAATACCATTTTACCCACATCCTAAGATAGGTGCACACCTATATTAATGTTACAAATAAAAAAATTACTGAAAGAGAATTGCTCTAATGATGTAATCCTTCTGTTCTTTATTCCTGTTAGCATAACTGTCATTATATGGAAGTAGATCCTGATTGCATCCTAGTGCTGACCTTCCCTCTCCCAGTCTGTGTGCTATTTTACAGAACACTGGAAGAGGTTGATATCAAGGCAGTAATTTAAGATCAGAAATATTATGTGCAGGGGCAGACTGACCATTTGGAAACTCGGGCACTGCCCGAGGGCCCGGGGTCAGTAGGGGGCCCCATGAGATGCCCCTGGTACCTTTTTTTATAGGCTTTTTTGAGTTTGGGCAAGGACACGGGCCCCATGAGTTGTCAGTCCGCCCCTGATTATGTGGTTTTTCTAAGACACTAAATCCCATGCAAAACTGAGCTATCCAATTTACCATTTAAGTAGCCATAATAGCTGAAACTACTTAGATCCTGGGAAGTTCTTTTAATTTTCTTATAATTGGCATTCAATAAATGCTTGACTGAATAATAAATGCCTTCATTAAGGATTGTTGATACTACGTCTAGTGAAGGGAACTTAATCCAGAAATAGATGGTTCGAATATCGGCCAGTTCAGCAGGGACCATCGATCGACTTGGGAACAACCAGCGTGTCAGATTTCCAGCATGCGATTATTGCCAGCAGCTATCACTGGGTTCTCTCAGCAGGGACGGCTCCCCATGCTCTCTCTGCCAGGAGAACATAAAAGTTCCACTGGAGGCATTCCCCCCATCAACACTGTGACTGTGATGATGGGGGAATCAAGCAATTCTTCTTTCCTGCGGCCATTGATTGCAGGAAAGAAAATTGCATCATCTATGGCTTGCTTTCATATTTTCAAAAGATTGCTCAACAAAATACAGTATATTTCGTCAACCAATATATGGTATTGCCTATAGTTTCCCATTTTTCTATTATCTATGGCTAACGTGGTACATCACTTTAATTTTTATTTCTGCAAAATCAGTAAAAAACAATAAAACAAACAAAAAAAAACAAATAGAAACTTTAATGTATCACAATTACCACCACCCTGACGGCTTGGGGTCTATGGTGAACTTCAAACCCAGAACCTTGCAAATTTTAACCCTCCAGACTTAATTTAGCTTCAGTCTCCTGGGGTCTTTTATTATAATCATTTGTTTCCCACTTTCAGCACAGTTGCATGATGGCAACGTTCCTTCTATATGGCATAACATTTTCTTCATTATATAGCAAGCTAAGTTCAACATATAAACAAAGCTTAGCTTGTACCCTAATTATGGTTAGGCACAAAGTAACAGGGTTTCCAGATCAATGCCAGAAAAAGTGCAGAGAGAACAGGAAAGCAAGAGTTTTAATAAACGCAACCCTCTGCTTATTATTGCTAAGAAAGAATCTATTATTACATGTTCTGTGCCTACTTAATACGATACTAAAATTTCATTTTTGTCTTGTTTTTTTATAAAATAACAAACATATTATACTTACCTGCTCTGTGCAGTAGATTTGCACACAGCTGCCCTGATCCTCTCCTTTTTTGGTCCTCTGCCGGTGCTCTGGCTCTCTGGCCCCCTTCCCCTTCAGCAGTGCTCCCAAGGCAAGCTGCTTGCCCTGGGGGCACTGCTTCATAAGACCACACCATAAGACACATAGAGCAGCGTCTCACCCCCCCGCTCTCCGCATTGGCTCACTGGCTGTGACAGCTGCCATCTCAGCCAATGCTATTGTGAACATCAGAGAGGGCTCAGGTAACTGTTGGGAGGGCTGCTGCACACAGAAAGTTTTTTATCTTCATGGATAGAATGCATAAAGGTAAAAAAAACTTGAGCCTTTAGAACCACTTTACTATCCTCATGATCTTACACAGGCACCTTTCAGAAAACACTTTGAATTTTTTTCAATGAATGCAAACCTTTTTCTGACTGGATGAGGTGGAGAGACAGGGAGGTAATGTCACCATCTTCACCTTGTCCAATCAAAGGACACTTTGCATTCATTGAGAACATACAAATGTTCTTTGAATGGCACCCATGCCAAGCAACCGCCTTTGTTTGCTATGGGATCCAGCTTCCACATACCATATCTGGAATTGGATGAGGTGGAGATTGTGACATCTCCACTTTGTCTCTTCACCTAGAACACTTTGCATTCATTGAAAAAACTTCAAAGTGTTCTCTAAATGGTTCCCATGCTAAGCAAGTGAGCAACCTCTTTTGTTCACTAAGCAGCAGGGCAGCCGCTCGGCACAGAACCCAAGAGCTAGTGGCAATCACTATAGTAGTGGTGCCCATTACAGTGATTTTCACCTTCCACATACCATACCTGGATATAAATGAATTGGGAATCTTGACTTTGCCTCTGTTCCTCTCCACCTCATCCAGTTAAAGAACACTTGGCATTCACTGAAAATAATCAATTTTTTTTTCTAATTGGTGCCCATGCCAAACAACCAACCTCCTGTCTTTAACCACTTCATGACCACGCTATAGCCAAAAGACTGCTACAGCGTGGGTGACTAGTTCTGGGAGGGTGTCCATAGATGTCCTCCCAGAACCCACCCCCAGATCGCACATGGGGCATGCTCTGTGACTGCTGTGTGCTTTGAACACAGCTGATCACAGATCAGGGTAAAGGGCCAATCACAGCGTCCCTTTACTATGTGATCAGTATCCAATCACAGCTGATCACATGTAAACAGATTTGTCAGTTATCAGCAATCCTTTCCTCATGCACTGTGTCTGTGTGAGAAAAGGAGAACCGATAACCCTCAAGTCTGTCAATACATGGTTTACACTGATAATCGGGGCACTGGTCATCAGTGCCCTGATTATCAGTGCAACCCCTTCAGTGCCAATCAATGCCCATCAGTGCCCATCAATGCAGCTTATCAGGGCCCATCAGTGCTTCCTCATCAGTGCACATCAGTGTAGCCTATCAGTGCCCATAAGTACTGCTTCATCAGTGCCTATCAGTGCACATCAGTGCATCCTCATCAGTGCACATCAGTGTAGCCTATCAGTGCCTATCAGTGCCCATCAGTGCAGCCTCATCAGTGCACATCAGTGTAGAAGAAAAATTACTTATTTGCAAAACTTTACAACAGAAACTAAGAGAAATTTTTTTTTCAAAATTCTTGGTCTTTTTTGATTTGTTTAGGAAAAATAAAAAAACAGTGATTTGGTGATTAAATACCACCAAAAGAAAGCTCTTTCTGTCTCAGCTTCCACAGGGATTGGCCAGGCATGGCACATGAATAGTTACCTTGGTCTAAATTGGACCAATGTAACAATGCAAAAAATAGCCATACCTGGAATTCAGCTTTAAATTGCCACTCCAAAAAAATACAGTTGACATAAAAATGTTTCTTGTTTTGTTTAGTCACATATGTGATTTAAAGTGGTATTAAACCCACAATTAAAAATGTAATATATTGCACCTTACCAAGATGTGTTGGTTACATTAGTTTTCCTTTCCAGTTTTTTTCTTTGTGTTCACCTGGTGATCTGACCAGTAACACACTCCTGCATTACAATGCCCCCACTCTGGATGAAGGAGCACAGGTCAGTTTGGACAGCAGCACTGTCTCTTTGGGGTGAGGGGAGTGTTAGATGTACTAACAGATTTAGATACACTAACAACTTGAAGCCAAACTCCAGCTCACACATTTTAAGTAGTTCCAGCAACAGTTATGTTCCTGTTGAGAAAACGGATGTACATAAATGAATAAAAGCTGACTATTGTTATGACTAAATGGGAAGGAGACATAGATACTCATCCTGCTTTAATGCTATAATATGTTAATAGGTATTGGTATTTCTTGTGTAACAAATTGGAAATTCCCATCCCTTGCGGGTCTGATGTGGACTGTGAGTAAAATGCTTCTTCAGGCTGTCACAGTATATTCTTAAGCCATTAATGACATGTGTTGCCTGGAGACCTGATTTTGAATCCTGGGCCTCTTGAGCCCTAACTTTTTTATACTGTTGTTTAAATGCTAGCTGCAGGTACTGTTGTATTTTGTGTTTTCCTGTCACAAACAATGGAATTTCTAGGGATTTTTTTTACTCTTGAATGCTGTACTTCACAATTATATGCAATATGACAACACATACAGTTGCAAGAAAAAGTATATGAACCCCTTGGGATTACCTGGAGTTTTGCATGAATTGGGCATAAAATGTGCTCTAAGTCACAACAATAGAAGAACACAGTCTGCTGAACATAATACTACACAAACATTAGATGTTGCCATGGTTTAATTGCACATAACATGTAAACATTCACAGTGCAGGGAGGAAAAAGTATGTGAACCTTTGGACTTAATAACTGGTTGACCCTCCTTTGGCAGCAATAACCTCAACCAAACGTTTCCTGTAGTTGCAGATCAGACAGGCACAACGATCTGGAATAATTTTGGACCACTCCTCTTCACAAAACTGTTTCAGTGTAGCAATATTCTTGGGATGTCTGGTGTGAATCGCTCTCTTAAGGTCATGTCACAGCATTTCAATCGGGTTGAGGTCAGGACTCTGACTGGGCCACTCCAGAAGGTGTATTCTGTGCTGTTGCAGCCATTGTTTTGTTGAATTACTTGTATGCTTTGGGTCATTGTCCTGTTGCATCACCCATCCTCTGCGGAGCTTCAGTTGGCGGACAGATGGTCATACGTTTTCCTGCAAAATATCTTGATAAACTCTGGAATTCATTTTCCCATCAATGACAACAATCCGTCCAGGCCCTGAGGCAGCAAAGCAGCCCCAAACCATGATGCTCCCTCCGCCATGTTTCACAGTGGGGATGAGGTTTTGATGTTGGTGTGCTGTGCCTTTTTTTCTCCACACATAGTCTTGTGTGTTCTTCCCAAACAACTCAATCTTGGTTTCATCTGTCCACAGTATATTCTGCCAGTAGTGCTGTGGAACATCCAGGTGCTCTTTTGCAAACTTCAAACGTGCTGCAATATTCTTTTTGGACAGCAATGGCTTCCTCTGTGGTGTTCTCCATGTACTCCATTCTTGTTTAATGTTTTCCTTATTGTAGATGTGTCAACAAAAATGTTAGCATGTGCCAGAGATTTCTGTAGGTCTTTAGCTGACACTCTGGGATTCTTCTTTACCTCATGCAGCATTCTGCGCTGTGCTCTTGCAGTCATTTTTACAGGACGACCACGCCTAGGGAGAATAGCAACAGTGCTAAGCTTTCTCCATTTGTAGACAGTCTGTCTTACCGTGGACACAGGAACATCAAGGCTCAAGGAGATACTTTTGTAACCTTTTCCAGCTTCATACAAGTCAACAATTCTTGATCGTAGGTCTTCTGAGAGCTCTTTTCTGCGAGGCATGGTTCACATCAGACAGTGCTTCTTGAAACCAGTAAACCCAAAACAGGTGTGTGTTTTTTAAGGGCAGCACAGCTGTCAGCAACACATCCAATATCATCACACTGATTGGAGTCAAGGTTGGCTCACTCCTGGCTCCAATTAGCTCTGGGAGAAGTCATTAAGCTAGGGCCTCACATACTTTTTCTTCCCTGCACTGTGAATGTTTACATGTTATGTGCAATTAAACCATGGCAACATCTAATGTTTGCATAGTATTATGTTCAGCAGACTGTGTTCTTCTATTGTTGTGACTTAGATGACGTTCAGAGCACATTTTATGCCCAATTCATGCAAAACTCCACGTAATCCCAAGGGGCTCACATACTTTTTCTTGCAACTGTAAGCTATTAATCTGCTGTGTTATGCTCAATAAAAATGTATTGACAATGAAAAGATGAGCATTGTACCCATGTCAGTGTTAAATGGTTAATCTTGACTCTCTAACTGCTACATCACCAGGACAACAGCAGTCTTACTGGCAGGATCACCAGGTGAAAATATAGGAAAGACTACAGAAAAATATAAAACTAATGCAGCCATCACATCTAAGAACTGGTAAGATGCAATATAATAAAGGTTTGCATTCGAGTTTAATACCACTTTATAACATACACGACAAGAAACAAGAAAGATCAGTTTGCTACAACCTGGTTATTTTTACTCTTTAATGGTTCATCCTAATGGTTCCCTGGAAGATAGTTTTTGGTGTGTGAGCAAGGGAGCACCCCGAAACAGTTGGATAGGAAGCTGAAATCTGGAGCTTCCTTTATGTGAAGCCTGAACATTTGTGTATAGGCTAACCATTCTGTACCTGATTATGTAGTGCTGATGCTATCATGATCTACTCTTATTGTTCATTTACAATCATATAAAAGGATCATTTTTACTTTCCTGACCTTGGGGCTCAGCGGTGTATTTACCGCTAGGCCAACAAGGTGTTTGCCAAGGGTGAGAATTTTTAGGGGGGGGGCAGCGCCTCCCCTCCAGAAGAAGGGACCTGGAGAGCAGAGGCAGACTGACCCATGCCGGGCCACCATCAGGGGGGTACCGCTGGTACTCCTGTAGGGGACCTGGACAACAGTAGGATCAGTAAGGCAGAATGATGCACTGTGTATCTCTCCCTCCAGCAGCAGACGGTTTCTCCTCCTCCGGCCAGCTTTCTGCTGCTGGGTGGAGAGACAGTCCTGGCTGGATCGAGGGGGTGCCCTGTTCCTGAGTGGACACTGAGCTTCTTCCCCCACCTGCATTCAGAGCCAGGACAAGGGGACAGCCTGGAGCAGGAAGAGGAGAGGCAGCGGAGAGGAAAGAGCCAGAGGAGTGCATTGTGTTGCGCTCTCCGGGCTCTCCCTCATTGTGTTGCGCTCTCTGGGCTCTCCCTCATTGTGTTGCGCTCTCCGGGCTCTCCCTCATTGTGTTGCGCTCTCCCTCATTGCGTTGCGCTCTCTGGGCTCTCCCTCCTGTCAGAACAGCGCTCGTCCATGCAGCACAAGAGACAGGATCATTGATAGATCATATGGTACTGTACACACACACAGGATGAATGCCGCCTCCTACCCATATTTCCTACTGCTGGGAGATGAGCAGCCCTTGTAGGAGGTAGGGGGCGGTAATCATACTGTGTGTGTGTGTATATAGTCCCATACGATCTAACAGTGATCCTGTCTCATGTGCTGCATGGACGAGGACTGTTCTGACAGGAGGGAGAGCCCGGAGAGTGCAACACAGAGCACATCCTCCCGACTCTTTCCTCTCCACCATTTCTGGAAAGTGTAATAGAAATTTAGGGAGGGGGGTGGTATTTGCTAGGAGGAGGAATGAGGGGAATATGTGCTAGTAGGAGAGTTTGGGGGATTTGAGCCAGGAGGGGGGATTGGGAGGGAATTTGTGCTGGGGGGAAGATTATAGTAGGGAGGAAGAATTTGTGCTGGGAAGGTTAATTGGGAGGGTGTTGTGAATTTGTTGAGTGACTAGGGAAATGTTTATGCTGGGAGGAGGGATTGGGTAGGATTTGTACTGGAAGGGGGGTTTTGTGGGGGGGGGATTTGTGCTGGGATAGGCGATCTGTCAGAGAGTGGCGCCGGTGAAGGCGAGGGGGGGGGTGTTTGGCTGGCGGAGAGTGGCGGCGATATGGCGTCCAATTTTAGTGTTGCCTTGGGCAGCACAACAACTAAATACACTACTGTTGGGGCCCCATACAGTCTGCCTGATAGCACCCCCTCCCCCTTTCCCCTTGAGCACCCAGAGGAGAGGGCAGCAAAATGTGCTTTGAGCAAAATTATGTTGACAGTAGGAGGGGCTTAAATGTGTATGTACTGTAAAGGGTGAAGGGGAAAAGAAGTATGCATATGCTGTACAGAGTTTAGAGGTCAAGATTATGTAATGTACAGTCTGACAGAAAAAATCAAATGCTTTTCTTATGTGGTAAAACAATAGGCGCAGGCCATGTGACCTAGGCTACATAGGCATTGGGTAAAACAAGGGAGCAATTTTTTTGACCACTTAACATAAACGGCTCCCTGGGAGCGCGCGGAACCGTGATCCGGTGCCCACTAAACACCAATCACTGTACAGGACCTCTGTGTGAGATCCTGATCATGTAATCACTGATTGGCCAGTCACTGATCACATGAACAGTAGTAAACAAGGTGTCACTTCCTGACATCATTGCTTACTACTTGTGAAATCTGTGAATGATCATAGAGGTCACATGGTACAACGCTATTCATAACAGGCTTGTACCATGTGACAAGCTGTGACCAATCACAGCTCTCACAGTATTTCTCAATGGCTGCAAGAATGCAGTCAGAGAGAAGGAGAAATTATTGCTTTTATAGCCTTTATGGGTGTAAAAGCAATCAGTGTAAAAAAAAAAAAAATCTTCATCACTATGACACTGTACTGCTAGGGTGACAGTATGTTAAAAAAAAACAAATAATAATATTAAAAAATTCAATAAAAATGTAAAAAAATTTGAGACATTATAATTTTTCATTATAAACTAATTTGGGTTATTTATTTTTTTTACTGAAAAGATAACTAAATACATTTTGGCCAAGATTTATGAGGAAAGATTTGCTAAATTTTATTCTAATTGCAAAATTTTATCAGAAAAACACTTTTTTTCAAAATTTTTGGACTTCATTTATATAGCAAAAAAATAAATAAAATCCCAGTGGTGAATAACTACCGCCAAAATAAAGTTTATCGGTCTCAAAAAAATGCTAAAAAATTCATATGGGTACAGTTGCATGACCGCGCAATTGTCATTCAAAGTGTGATAGCACTGAAAGCTGAAAATTCGCCTGTACAAGAAGGGGGTAAAAGTGTCCGAACTTGAAGTGGTTAAGCACACAAGAATTTTTGTTTTTTACATAAGCTATAATTTCAGCCTATGCTTTTTTCTTTTGAAATGCTGTACAGAGTATGGCATGGTTACAGATGGAAAGTTTTATTTAAAAGGTAACTCCCCTATTGGTGTCCCTGTGGAAGACTGCGAGTAACTGAAAATTAATGGCAGCTGCAGAGTAAGAGTGAGAGAAAGAAATTTATTGCCTACTGTGAGGAATGTCAGACTTCACAAGGTGCCTGACCCTTGGGTGATAAGCATGGGAGATTGATGCACTGACTAGAGTGTAATACTAGAATTAGAGTGTAGCGCTTACCCCGCAGGAACCGCTGGATAGGATGGGTTCTCTGTTCTTTGCCCTCAGTGACTTCAGCTTCTCTGACAGACTAGCTTAAGTGAACAAAGCTTACAATATCACTGTAGGCAATGCCAGGTACACAATAATAATGCTGGGTCAGGAAATAGAAACCAAATTATTAAATGCAAGTCTAAAAATATTGTCAGACAATATGATTGGTAATGATAAAAGGTATGCAAGTTGATTAGCAATAATAATACAACTCAATATGATCAGTAGGCAGCACTTGGTATAGGATGCCAACACGATGTGCCTGGATCAGCATAAACAGTAGCAAGATCACAGTAAGTGCAGCAATGGAAAGTAATGTGAATAGATTTACTGCATTCAGGAGACTACTGCCAATGTGAATTAAGGATGACTATGCTAGGCCTAGGCTAACTGGACAGAGGTTCCCTTTATGTGAGTAGTAAGTAAGAGGGTTTATAGAATGGCTTTATAGGGGGTAGCCCTTTACTGTGTTCTTCTGCTGGCAATTGTTGGGGCCCATGGACAGCATTTGTGCATGTCAGTCTTGGTGAACCAGCATACAGTGTAGGTGCTGTGCACTGTGTCCTGCTTCCTGTGACTCGCTCTCTGGTATCACTGTGCAATTATTGGGAAGCACACCCTTTCCCCAGTCCCTGTGGTGGTCCAGTCTCCCTGTAGCAAGGGCAAGTTTTATTAAATTGCTCTGGTCCATGCAGTGTCACCACTATCAGGCCTCAAGGTCCAGTCCCCGCTAGTCTGATTTCCAGCAGAGATGTGTGCACAGGCTGAAGCATTCACATGGACTCCCGTGCTGCCAAGAGAGAGAAGTGTTCAGTGCAGTCCAGTGATAGGTAGTCCACCACTTCCCCTCTCCCTCAGTGCCCTATGGGAACTGTAGTGTAAGAGTCCATGAATCCCATTCTATGGTTGATGTTCTGGACTTAAATTTCTATGATCCTTAGCATTCTGGCTACAGCTCTCCCCCTGCTGACTAGAGGAGATAATGAAACACAAAATCCAGCATAGCAGTATAAAATGAAAGTAAAACTAACTATAAAAAGGACAATGTCTCCTTTTCCATGTTTCTATAGTCCAGCACCTGGCTACATGGGTGTGAAAGGCTCTCTGCATGGAATCCACTCTGTTATACTAAAGCAGCAATGCCCTTACTTCTATTTTTTAGTATTAGTTCAGAGATTTTACCAACGGAATCCACCAGAGACATAAGAAACCATTTACGCATCATAATCTGATATTTCACTTTTTGTCAGTCTAGCTTTTCAGTAACATATGGTAGAATTAGACATGAGCATTGGTTCAAAGGACATGTTTGCATCACTGCATTTTACTGGGCCAGACTGCATTTATTACTGTCACATGTTAATTGCATTTTTCTGAAGCTCCTTGATATATGAGGCAGAATACTCTTAAGAGATAACTTCACTTTATATAGACTCAACATAAGCACCCTCAGCAATAGTATGCTGAGGGCAGCCATCAGAAATTTTGGTGCCCCTAACATAGCTGTAGGCCTGGGCCTGGCCACAAACATTCTTCAGGGGCCCCCCATTTAATATACAGTAAGTCAAAGTTGTATTATATGGACATTTTTTTATATTTTGATGGCATAGTATTGATTTGTTGGGTAAAAATTTATGAGATCATGAGGTCTGGATCCCTAAAGATAATTCCCTTGGGCATTTGGTTTGATTGTACACAATTTTAAATCTTGCCATGTTTGGTATCTATTTACTCTACAAAACATCATCGTTTATATTTGACCAAAAATGTGGGTATTATATTGTGTTTGTGTGCACTAAAATTCATTTAAGTGTATTTTTACTGAATACTTGCATTTTATAAACTGCTGCACAAATATCATGCAACATAAACAACTGCAACAGCCACCATTTTATTTTCCAGCAAACAATGGTGATTTCAACATGTATGTGAAAAATGTCAACATTGCCCTGGACAGCTAGTGGTTCAAGCTGAACGTCAGTTATGACTTTTTTAGAATACCTACATTGGTCCAGCTTGGACTAAAGCAAGTATGCATATCCAATACCCAAAGGACCCCTGGGGAATCTGACAAATACTGTAGAAGTCTGTACTGCTGCAGAGATAACAGTGATTTATGAAATCCGCTGCAGAGGATATACTCCCGCAGCATGCGGGAGTATAACCTCTGCAGCGGATTTGACTAATTATATGTATCGTTGTACATCTATGCATGTTCAATAAAGCAACACTTTTATTTACCACTGTTGTAGTGCTTATAAAGTCCACCATAAGGACCTTTTTTTCTCTAAATCTTTTTACATTTTTAACTCGCTTAAAAGCTGAACACAAACTAAAAGAGCTCTGTAATCATTACTAGGTCATGCAATGTATTCTTGCAAAGGCAAGCAGTGTAAGCATCTGGAGTTTTCTATCAACCTCTTGTAATCCTTGCATAGCATAGTTATGGCTGGTGGACAAAGAAACAGGACAAAGAGCTGGTCACTTGTGCTGCAGTGTTCTTGTACTAACAAGAAACATGCTGAGAGCAGGAGAGAGCAGAGTAAGGCTCCATGTACACTGCAGCTGATAAACTCACGTTTAGGAGCTTTTCTGTGCTTTTTCAGCAGCCCCTGAACTCTCTCTAATGTTTTACTACGTGTCCATGTACACTATGTCGTTTACAGTCATTTACAGGCAGTTGAGTTTACAGTCGTTTTTTTGAACGCACCAAACTTGCGCTCAGGAGTAGATTTTATCAGTGTTTCAAACACTTGTAAATGAGTGTAAACGTGGCTAGCCACGTTTATAAGCATTTGCGTTTGGAAAATTTGTTTAACTCTTCCATTTCCAGATGTTGTCCAGAGCCTTTTTTCATCATGAAAAATGCATGCAAAGCGTTTTCCCGGTACTCAAATGGACCTGATACACCATACTTTGAGGTTTCGTATGAAAGAAAATATGTTAGACACTGCTGCAATCATTTCTCCACAGAAATGAGCTGGAACACATCCAAACACCACAAAAAAAAAAAAAAAAAAAAAGACAGCTAATATCAACAAATACTGATCTCTCTGCTTCTGTTCTCTCTATTTCTCTCAAAATGTCTGAAATAGTTAATTTTTTACTGTTTTTCTGGGCATTTTGGAAGGTCTCCTGAGGTTATCTTTAAAAAACGCTTCTAAACGCAAATGCTCATAAACGCGGTATGCAGACGTGGCTAAACAGACGTTTTTTAACCTACGTTTTCAAGCAGTTTCCATCATTCAGAAATGTTCTGTGTACATGGAGCCTAACAGTCTACTGATTTTCCTTTCACTGTCTAATCACAGGCTTGGGGAGGGACAAAACCTATATTACACAATTGCAGCAACGAAACATTGGGTCTCCTGCCCTGCCAGACTGCTTTGTAGCTAAATAGCTCCCAGATATGTATTTAATCTTTGATTCATTTGCCTACAGTTAAGCTTTAAGGCTCCATGCACACTGGCTTAAAAAAACGCTGCTTCTAGAGGAGTTTAGCGTTTTGCCTGTAGACTCAACTAATGTTATCCTATGTCTTCATGCACATTAGATAGTCTAGAGGCGTTTTTTAAGTTTAGTGTTTAGAAACAGAAAAAAACCCCTTCTGTTTTGCATTTTTGAAAGCGTTGTTCTGGCCGAAAAAAAATGCTAAATGCTCCAAAACACTAGTACAAAACACTCAAAATTAACAGTTTTTTTTTAATCTGCCAAGAGCACCAGTGTTTTTTTAAGCCAGTGTGTATGGAGCCTCAGCATCATTTTACTTTAGAAGAACACAATACATATAAAGTAAAATCATTGCCAGAAAGCCAGCCTATAATATATGTAATGCTTAACCACTTGCCCTCCAGAGGATTTACCCCCCTTCCTGACCAGGCCATTTTTTGTGATACGGCACTGCATTACTTTAACTGACAATTGCAAGGTTATGCAACGCTGCACTCAAATTAAATTTACGTCCTTTATTTCCCACAAATAGAGCTTTCTTTTGGTTGTATTTGATCGCCTGTGCCTTTTTTATTTTTGGTGCTATAAGAAAAAAAGACCAACAGCTTTGAGAAAAAAAACCTGTATTTTTGACTTTTTGCTATTAAACATGTCCAGTAAAAAAATGTAAAAAATCAAATTTCATCATAAATTTAAGGCAAAATGTATTCTGCTACATGGCTTTGCTAAAAAAAATCCCAATACATGTAAATGAATTGGTTTACATGAAAGTTATAGCCTTTACAAATGGCGGTATGTATACTGGAATTTTTTTTTTCTAGTAATGGCGACGATCAGTGGGATTATGGGACTGCAGTGGGCATTCTGTCACTGGGGGGAACTGACTTGGTGTCAATGACATCCCAGTGAAACCAATACAGTGATCAGTGCTGATAATCAGCACTGACACTGTACTAATGGCACTGGGCAGGAAGGGGTTAACATCTGAGGCAATCAAAGGGTTAACTGTGTGTGGTGTGCTGTTTCACATTATGTGCTGTGTGTTTCACTGTAAGCACACTGCTTTGTATGGCTCTGCTATGCCGAGCCATACAAAGCAGTGTGCACCAGCTGACAGGGGAGAGACCTGTATTGTTTACATACAGTTCTCTCCTCCTGTCAGTATTACTTGGCGATTACCGGGTTCTGGTGATTGACAGCTGAGGCTGCGAATGGCATGAGCTCCCTACCCGGAACTGCAAAATCATGTATATATACGGAATTTTGCACACCCGTGCCACCCTGTAGCAGTATTTCTGCTATATGGTGGACGGCAAGCAGTTAAAGCAGGTTTTTCTCATTTTCACTTTTATTTATCTGTCAGTAATGATCCCTGCTTATCACATGATATTCGGTATACACTATGAGCTTCAACAAGCATGTATTGCACCTGAATAGAAAGATGAATGAACTGGGCCTTTGTCTTGGAATATCATGGCAATCAGGCATTAAAATACCCCAACACAACACCATAGCCAACAAAAACACTCTTTGCAGCTTGTACATATTACAGTCCTGAGGCAGACGCCCCCACTTAAAATAAATAGACCTGCCTCTCCAAGTACTTATTATTAAGCATTTCTCAGCCATGACGTAGCGAATCATTGACTGACTGTGCTGGATAATTACGCCTGATATAAACCAGAGAATGAAGTCCATAAATTAATAATTGAACCATTTGTAAAGTGTTCAAAAATGCAGACATAGCTCTATGTTTAAAAAAGCCTGTACATAACTGTATCTCATTTGAAAATCAGACAGATACCTTTGTCCCAAGTTTCAGGAACAAACATAAATGGTCCTGTTATCCAACACCTAATACAAACAATTTAAAGAAACCAATGCTAGCAGTTTGGCTGCTAAGGGTCAGCCTATTGGCAAAATGGGTCACTGCTGTGGCTAGATGATGTAATTGTGCTGCACCCAGGGGCGTATCTGCTGCGAGGTAAATAAGGCGTTTGCCTAGGGTGGGAATTTTTAGGGGGTTGGCACCGCCCCCCCAGAAGAAGGGACCTTTTGAGCAGTGGTGGACAGCAGGAGGATCGATGTGGTGGGGCATTGGGGGAGGGCAGTTGCAGAGCGACAGTCGTGTACCTCTCCCTCTAGCAGCTGATGAGCCAGGACCAGAGGACAGCCTGGAGCAGGGAGAGGAGAAGTGGCGGAGATGAAAGAGCTGTGTTGTCTTCTGTGGGCTCTCCCTCCTGTCATCCATCCAATACATTGCACACTAACAGATCGTATGGGACTGCACACACCTCCCTCCCCCCTCCTGCTGCCCGGAGATCAGCAGCCCTTGGAGAGAGGTGTGTGTGTGTGTGGTTCCATATGATCTGCGGAAGAGGGGGGGTGAAGAGAGAGGGAAGAGAAAGAAAGAGCAGGGAGAGAGAGGGGGAGAGAAAGAGGGAAGAGAGAGGGGGGGGGAGAGAAAGGGAAGGAGGGGGGAGAGAGAGGGAAGAGGGGGGGAAGAGAGAGAGAGGGGGAAGAGAGAGAGAGGGAAGAGAGACAGAAGGAAGGAGGGGGAGAGAGAGAAAAGAGAAAGAGAGGGAAGAGAGAGAGGGGAGGGAGGGAGAGAGGGAATAGAGAAAGAGAGGGGGAAGAGAGTGAGAGAGAGGGAAGAGAGAGAGGGAAGAAAGGGAGAGGGGGAAAAGAGGGAGAGGAGGAAGAGAGAGAGAGGGAAGAGAGCGAGGGAGGGAGGGAGAGCGAGGGAACAGAGAGAGGGGAGGAGGGGGGAGAGATGGAGAGAAAGGGGAGAGAGAGGGAAAAGAGGGGGAGAGATAGGGAGAGAGAGGGGGGAATAGAGAGGGAGAGAGAGAAAGAGGGGAGAGAGAAGGAGAGAGAGAGGGGAAAGAGAGGGAAGAGAGAGACAGAGAAAGGGAGAGAGATAAATAGAGGGAAGGGTGAGAGGGGGGCAAAGAGAGGGAAGACGGAGAGAGAGAAAAAGAGAGGGAAGAGAAAGAGAGGGAAGCGAGAGAGAGGGAGAAAGAGAGGGAAGAGAGAGAGATAATCATATATACATACACACACTTATTGAACTCCCTCGCTCTCTCACTGGGGAGGGGGGAGGGGCGCAAAATTTTAGTGTTGCCTAGGGCAGCATAAAATCTAAATACACTACTGGCTGCACCAGCCATATCGCCGGGAGATGCTACAAATCAGGAAGTTACATGTGGTTCTGTACATAGGATGCTTTTGCTAACTCTCATATATATATATATATATATATATATATATATATATATATATATATATATATATATAAAACCTCAGTGACCTACCATTCCCCATTACATATGCTCAAGTAGTAATATTGGGGACCTATATTATTATATGTAGTGATCCCAGATTTCCCTTCTAGGAAATTATTCTATTTTTTGTATATCTAACTCTTTTTAACCACTTGCCCTCTAGAGGATTTACCCCCTTAATGACCAGGCCTCTTTTGGCTACTCGGCGCCGCACTAATTCAACTGATAATTGCGCGGTCATGCAATGCTGTTCCCAAACGAAATGTACGTCCTTTTTTCATACAAGTAGAGCTTTCTTTTGGTGGTATTTGATCACCTGTGCGCTTTTTATTATTCACGCTATAAACAAAAAAAGACCGAAGATTTTGAAGAAAAGCAATATTTCTTACTTTCGGCTATAAAAAATATATAGTAAACTCAAAGTTAGTTATAAATTTAGATCAAAATGTATTCTGCTCCATGTTTTTGGTAAACAAAAATCCCAATAAGTGTATATTGATTGCTTTGTGTGAAAGTTATAGCGTCTACAAACTATGGTATAGATACTGCAATTTACTCCATTTTTTTGCAATACAGCGCTGCATTAGTTTAACTGACAATTGCGCAGTCATGCAATACGGTACATAAATTAAATCTATGTCCTTTTTTTCACACAAATAGAGCTTTCTTTTGGTGATATTTGATCACCTGTGCACTTTTTATTTTTGGCGCTATAAACGAAAAAAGGTTTGAGAAAAAATGTTTGTTATTTTTAAAAACAATATTTTCTCATTTCATAAAAAATATCCAAAAAAACTAAAATTTTGTAATAAATTTAGGCCAAGATGTATTTCGCTACATGTTTTTGGTTAAAAAATCCCAATAAGTGTATATTGATTGCTTTGTGTGAAAGTTATAGCGTCTACAAACTATGGTATAGATAATGGAATTTACACAGCTTTTCCTTTCTGACTGCTCATCACATTTCTTGAGGTGCTAAAATACCAGGATAGTACAAACACCCTCAAATGACCCCTTTTCAGAAAGTAGACACCCTAAGCTATTTTCTGAGAGGCATATTGAGTCCATGGAAGATTTATTTTTTTCCCAAAAGTTTCTGGAAAATGACAAAAACTTTTTTTTTTCTTACACAAAGTTGTCATTTAAATTATATATTTCTCGCACAAGCCATGGTTATATGTGGAATTACACCCCAAAATATATTCTGCTACTTCTACCAAGTATTGGGGTACCACATGTGAGAGACTTTTTGGGAGCCTAGACACATACAGGAGCCTGAAATCCAATGACCGCTTTGAAAGCCTGAAGGTGCGTAACTTCCTCATTTCACTTCCTCACTATCTATCACAGTTCCGAAGGATAGCACCAAACCCCCCCAAATTACCCCTTTTTTTAAAGTAGATACCCCAAGAAATTTAAAAAGAGGAATGTTGAGTTTTTGCAGATCTAATTTTTTCTCACAAGGTTTTGAAATAAAAGAAAAGAAAAAATATGTTTTTGGGTTTTTTTCTTCATTTTCCAAAAGCTTGTGGCAACAAACGAGATCTGCAAAATACTCAACGTGCTTCTTATCAAATTCCTTGGGGTGTCTACTTTCCAAAAAGTGGTCATTTGGGGGGCTTTGGTGCTATCCTGCCATTTCAGGGCCTCTGAAACTGTGATAGGTAATCAGGAAGTGTAATGAGGAAATAAAGCCCTTTAAAAGCTTGAAGGTGCTTATTGGATTTTGGGGTCCTGTACTTGGCTAGACTGCCAAAACGTCTCTCACATGTGGTACCCCCATACTCGGGAGAAGTAGCAGAATGTATTTTGGGGAGACTCATACAAAAAAGTGTAGCGCTAAATAAATACTAAACAAATATTAAATAATGTGACACACTCAATCCCCTTAAAAACACACAAAACAGGGATAACACACATGCACACGCACGGTTTAAGATTGGCGCCAGACAGACTATTTTAAAGGTGCCTTTGCCTGTGCTGAGTGCTGACTGGTTTTCAGCTGTTCCCGGTTTCCTGCTCGTTCCTGTGTGTGATTTCCTTGCTGCTGACCTGGCTTGTTCCTGACCTGACTGATTACTCCCCTGCTTGATACTGGTTCCTGACTTCGGCTCTGCTCCTGACTCTGGCTTGCTTATGATTTGGTACCTCGCTGTCCGCCCGTTGATGACCCTGGCTATTCCTTTGACACTGCTCCTGTTAACCATGCCTGCTTCCTGCCTTGCTGTGGTGCACACCTGGCGATCTACCATACCAGCTTTGCATATTACTACAGTGCCTGAATCAGAGGTTCATCAGCCTTCCAAAGTCTCCAACTGCAAGAGCTGCAAACACCATTTGCTGGCGCTCTTGTCCCCCTGGTCCCTAGACACCCTCTGTTCCACTTCCAGTGGGGTCAGGGCTAGTGACACAAGTGAGGCCGACCTCGTCATTTCAGTCTCCAATCAGGTATGTGACAGCATGACACCAAGCCCCAAACTATCTTGCCACTGCTTCCCATGTAGTCTGGGCATCCAGGGGGCTCCACTTGTCTATCTTTTCCCTCGTAAATCTGAAACTTATAAGTATAGCCTGTTGTCCTCTCGCAGGTCTTCTACATCTTGACCCCATATCTGGCACACTTGCTGGAGAGAAATTGTTTGAATGCAAGGCAGCC
The DNA here is from genome assembly GCF_062004578.1 of Staurois parvus. Lineage (NCBI taxonomy): Eukaryota > Metazoa > Chordata > Amphibia > Anura > Ranidae > Staurois > Staurois parvus. Next base: position 11,090,793 of record NW_028317809.1, read on the forward strand.
AGAAAAATTAATGAGAGACTCATCAACGCAGATTTTTTGCTGGGGAGTATAGAAATCTGCAAATTTTTGGTTAAGGTGATTTACAAAAGGCTGAATTTTCTGGAGCCGGTCAAATTCAGCGTTACCCCAAGGACGAGAGAGTGTATTGTCGTTGAAATGCATAAAACGCATTATACTCTCATATCTATTCCTGGCCATTTCAGCAGAGAACACGGGCATATGATGAATCGGGTCTGTGGACCAATACAACCGCAATTATTTTTTTTTAGTAATGCCCATGTTGAGGGTTAGGCCCCAAAAAATATAAATTCGAAAACCGTAATGGATTTCCATGCGAATGGTCTGGCAAGGTTTAAATTTTGGTTGGCAGAGATACATTGTTGTGCATATAAAATGCTTTGATCCACAATCAATGCATACAGATCTTCCGTGAAAAATAGTTCCAAAAAATCAAGGGCAGTAGTTAAATTTGCTATTTCCACCTGAATTTTGGGTTGAGCAGTGAATAGGGGAAGTATGGGTGCTGCAGAATTTGTGGGCTGCCAATCAGGATTTGCAAGCGCATCCGGAACGATACTAAGGGCTCTACGGGCCTGTGTGCGAATTCTTGGTGGTTGCGGGACAATACTTGCGCTTGCCACCGCACCAGCTTGTACTGCACTTATGGGACTCACCACATCACCAAGTTATACTGCAGTGCTGGTATTATTATTATTATATAGGATTTATACAGTGTCAACAGTTTGCTCAGCGCTTTACAAAATAACGGGAGACAATACAGCAATAATACAGTTCAATACAAGAGGGATAGGAGGGCCTGATCCTTGGAGCTTACAATCTAAGAGGTATGTGAAAGACCATGATGTACTAGACCGCTGGTGCTCGCCAGTTCACCAAAAGGTAGCACTAGTACTGGCACTCTGCCGCATATGAGAGTCATCAAAATTTACCGGCAAGTGCTAACAGAGATCAGGCCTGATTCTGCGAACACTGTGGTTTCGTGAGCAATGTATCAAGTGACAGTGACCCATTGGCACTGCATTTGCTGGGGGAGAAGGGGGGGAAGCGTAGGGGCTAAACGCAGGTGCCAGGGCTGATCCCGCTAATGCTGCGTTTTTGGGGACGCTATACTAATGTGAACGCTGGTATAGTGCTGATCTGATCAAAGATATTGATCCATTCAGACACTATACTAGCAATGGAGGTTTATTGTGTATGAGTGTCTTCCTGGCAATTGAGGGGTTAAATGTGATTACTGGTGTACTGAAGGGCAATCTGACGCCATCTGGGAGGGGTGTGAAAACCACGGGAACGTGAATCACGTATATGTATGTGATTTTGCGCACCTGTGCTGCCCTGTAGCAGTATTTCTGCTATAGGGTGGTCAGGAAGTGGTTATATAAGCGGTTTGTGTTACGGCACTGCATTTCGTTAACTGACAATTGCGCGGTCATGCAACACTGCAACAAAAATTTAAATTTACATCTTTTTTTCCCCCATAAATTGGGCTTTCTTTTGGTGGTTTTTGATTGCCTGTGCGTTTTTTATTTTTTGCGCTTTAAAAAAAAAAGACCGACAATTTTGAGAAAAAAAACCTATATTTTTGACTTTTTGCTATAAAACATGTCCAGTAAAAAAATTTAAAAATCTAATTTCATCAAATTTTGGGCAAAATGTGACATGTCTTTGCTAAAAAAAATCCCAAAACGTGTAAATTAATTGGTTTACGTGAAAGTTAGAGTGTTCACAAATGGCGGTATAGATACTGGATTTTTTTTTTATTCTAATAATAGTGGCGATCAGAGACTTATGGTGGCAATCAGCGACTTATGGCGGCGATCAGCAACTTATGGCGGGACTGCGGCAGACATTCTGACACTGGGGGGGAACTGACCTGGGGTCACTGACATCCCCAGTGACATCAATACAGTGATCAGTGCAAAAAACCCCACTGACACTAATGGCACTGGGGAGGAAGGGGTTAACTTTTGGAGACAATCAAGGGGTTAACTGTGTAAGGGGAGTGTTTTACTAGGGGGCGGGGGTGTGTACTGCTCTGTTACACACTGTCCCCGAAGGCTGTTTCCAGCGATCCCGGAACAGTGTGATGAAAGCTGACAGGGAGGAAAGCTCCATTGAAAACAATGCAGCCTTCCTCTATGTCAGTGATTGCTGGTTTATATACGTGATCCTGAGCACAGGGGCCGCCTTGTAGCAGTAGATGTACTGCGGGCGGTCCCCTAGTGGTTAAACTGTCATATTACTTCTGTTTGTAAATCGAAAAACAGCCCAAAATTGAATGGCATAGTCAAGATAACATCTTGAGAATTGTTCAATTCCTATTCATGTAACTCTTTTTCCCTTCAAATATGACAAAGATGAACTGGATGGACTTTTGTCTTTTTTCAGCCAGACTATGTAACTATGATTCACCAAATAGAACCTGCAGACTGGAAGGAGTATATATGGAATGTTTATAAAAAAATGTTTTGGTAATTCAGGTTGTCCAGGTTCATTTTACTTACTATGACCATGACCAATGGTCATGGTCATAGTAAGTCAGATGTAAATGAACTTGCAGTATTCTCTTGAAATGTATACACAGTGTACAGTGGGAGTTTGTCCTGGATGGTAGATATATTTCCCCGATATTTGAGGTGTGGTCTCTTAAAGGGAGACCGTTGCAGAGACTAAGGGGGTTAACCATTTCAATACCGGGCAATTTTACACCTTCCTGCCCAGGCCATTTTTCACGTTTCAGCGCTCTCACACTTTGAATGACAATTGCGTGGTCATACAACATTGTACCCAAACTAAAATTTTATCATTTTCTTCACACAACTAGAGCTTTCTTTTGGTGGTATTTAATCACCGCTGGGGTTTTTATTTTTTGCTAAATTAACAAAAAAAGACCAAAAATTTTGAAAAAAACATGTTTTTCTTTGTTTTTGTCATAAAAGTTTACAAACAAATAATTGTTCTTCATAAATTTAGGCCAAGATGTATTCTACTGCATGTCTTTGGTGAAAATAACCCAAATTAGGATGTATTATTTAGTTTGTAGGAAAGATATAGAGTTCACAAACTATGGTATAGATCTGAAAATTGATCAATCCTGAAGTACTGACAGCCAATCTCATTTCTTGAGGTCCAAGAATGTACAGATATCCCACAAATGACCCCTTTTTGCAGAGTAGACAGTCCGACGTACTTCATAAGAGGAATGGCGAGTTTTTTGAAGTTGTATTTTTTTTGTCATAATTTTTCGGAAAATTAAAAAATTAAAAAAATTATTTTCACTGTTTTTTTTTTTACATACTGTCACCAGTGCAGTACAGCATTATCATATAACTGTCATGGCGGTGAACAGGGACAGTGACTGGTGACAGTATGAAAGTTTTTTTTTAAATTTTTTTATTATTTTTAATTTTTTATGACATTTTTTATTTTTTTAAGATTTCTTTTTCATATTTTACTATGACCAAAGTAGTACAATGTTACCATGGTAACATTGTACTACTTTGGAAAAGTGATCAGTATTTTTTTTTTTTTTTTACACAATTTGCTTATAGCAAAGAATTACTTTGCTATAAGCAAGCATTTACCTGAATGACATCGATTCATTCAGGTTTTTTTTTTTTTGTGCTTAGCTGTGATTTGGCCACAGCTAATCACATGACATGTGCAAGTGACCTGCTGTGACCATTCACAGCTAGGCACTAGTATACAATGGATGGCATGAATGAAGCCATCCATTGTATACAACTGTCATGTGACCTGCTGTGATTGGTCACAGCAGGTCACATGGTACCGGCAACGGGGGCCGGTACTCAGATCTGTCATCGGCCGTGTCCGAGGTACACGGCCGGTGACAGATCGCGCCGCTGCGCGGCTCTGCAACCGCGCATGTGCGGGAGGACACCAAATGGCGTACACCCCGGAAAGCTAAACCATTATTGCCGCCGCCAAACGGCTATAGGCCGGGCGGCTAATGGTTAAATCCCAAGTGATGGAGCAGCTTAAATGGCAGCAGAGGTTAATTGGTGCATGAGAGAGAGAGCTTTTGGGACTTTGTAGACTTTTGCTGAAGTAAGCTGTCTTTTGTTTTTCATGAACCAAATAACTTAACTGTTTTGTTTTTACCAAACTGGCTGGCGGTTGTTCTCGGCTACCCCATATCACAACAGATACGACCAATTGAATTTTTTTTATTTGAACCATTTATTTCATACACATTTTTAGCTCTTAGGTGCAAATTGCCATGTAATTGTTCAGTCGTCAACTTGTAAGTTTGACAAATCTTGTGTAGCACTCTGCTGACCTCCAGGAGGCATGCAGTACCTCCCCAGGGACAGGGTGGGCTGACATTTAACCATAGGTTGCATAGATTGGCACCAATTACTTTACAATGCAAACAGAAAGGAATTTATTGCTTACACTCATAACTGCAGGGGGAGAGGGGTAGGGTGTTCAGAACAGTCATTATTGGCCTTCGGACTCAATAGCTCAACAACAGAGCCCAGGACAGAAAAAGGTGTTTCAAACTTAATACAGCAATCTGTGCCTTTTTAGTAGCAGCTATTTCCATTAGCAAGCAGATCTTTCCCACAAGCAGCAGCAGTAGTCTTGATGATCCTATTCTGATGTTTTCCCAGCCACGAGTTCCTCCTCCAGAACCTCAAGCGATAGAGTCACCTCCCGGAGCCCAGGGCCTCAAGCATCCGGACACTCTGGATAGGTATTCTCCTTCAGCTCCAAGCACATGTACAGGCCTTTAAGGTGCCTAATCACTCAGCTGCTTCTCACACCTTCCCCCCAAGGCCAGAGCCCAGGTGGAAGAGGGGAATCACCTGGCTCTCTCCAAATATTTATACTCCTATCCAGCATGCATCAATGACAATAAACCTCCAACTGGTTGGCTGAAGGAACTATAAATATTCATAACTCAGTGCTGCTGTAACTTCTCATACTATTGCCAGATGTACCAGTAACACCTACTGGCAGAGAAACTGGTGAGAAACAACAGCTCAACTAACTCAACTCAACTAAACTAACCAAATGAGCAAATAGACTGTAATGCAGGCCAGACATGGTTCGAATTGCGAACAGTTTTTCGTCCGAAAATCGAAAACGTTGTTCGCTCAGTAATCCGATGGTGCCATCAATGATTTTGAAAATCGGCCGACCAAGTCATAAAGTTCACCCCATATAACAAGCGAAACTTCTGTTCCTTCCAGGTCACGGCTCACGCGCACATGCTTTTCGGAAAAACGATCGTACAATTTCACCATCATTGAGTATGTATTTTTCCAACATGCCGGATCACCGAAAAGGGGAAGAACCACGAAAATCGGCCGGTGCCATTGACCCACTAACAGAGCGAAAACTGGCCGATTATTCTTAGGTACGATTTTCAGTCGATATTCGATCCATGTATGGCCGGCCTAATCTGTTAGGTTGTCTACCACCCAGCAGGACTAAATTTAGATAGTACCACCTGTTCAGGACAAGATAACTACACTTGTATGGTTTTGTAAAAGAGATGTTACTTTCAATTCCAAATTTTTCTTCATTTAAGACATATAAAAACAGAAATACACCTCCCAGAGAATTAGAGTCATCTGCGTATTGACCTGGCACTGTTTATACAACTTGCTTACATTTGCAGTTAAAGTGTTACTAAACCCACAACAGTAAAATCAGTCTGTATATGCAGTAAAGCATGCTTGTTATACTCACTGTGGAACCTAAGGGGTTAATCCTCTGAGTTTGATCCCGACTTCTCTGATCCTCCCCTTCTTCCAGTGCACCCTCTTATCACCTGGTAAAACATATGGTGTGGAGTCACTCTGCACATGCTAAGTTTGGTGTGTATTGCTAGAGAGGTTTTTTTTCTTGGGAGAGTGCATGTGATCAGCACAGGGCCAATCAGCACTGTCCAAACAGAGGTCAGGGGTCCTGCATCCTCCTAGAGCAAAATGAAAACTCCTCCTACAAGCTTTTGCATGTGCTCGGCTGGACACTGATAGAAGTCACAAGACTGCTCTAACTGTTGATGAGAAAAGGTATATAGCGGATTATATTTACTAGAATAATTGCATTTCCATGTTCTGTGTACTGTGGGAGATCAGAAATAGTGAATGTAGGGTCCTGGGTTTAGTAACACTTTAAACCCTTTTCTTTCCTTTTTGCAATTAGCCAGTTTGGCCAGGTCATATATATATTTTCCAACAAATTGGAAACTCTCTGTAGCAAAGATGAGCACTTCTGAAAGTCTGAAGTGTTCGTTATTACTCCCTCAGGAGGCTATAGATGCTCTGAACTTCATTCAATCATCATATTGGGAGTAGTATCAGGGGCACAATCAAATCCTTACACATCTGATAACCTTATACCATTTATCATTGATTACATCTCTCTCTTAACATGATTTTAGCTTCTTTTACATTTTACTATACTGTTAAAATGACATTTTCTACATAACAGATCATAATTTATATATTATGTGCCTGTAGGGTATAGAATCAATGGTCTTGAATCTATCTGTCTTCACACATCTACAGTCAATACTTAAAGTGTTACTAAAGTCAATTTTTTTTAACCACTTCCAGACCGGACACTTTTACCCCCCTCCTGACCAGGGCAATTTTCAGCTTTCAGCGAGCGCTATCACATTTTGAATGACAATTGCGCGGTCATGCAACACTGTACCCAAATGAATTTTTTACCATTTTTTTGAGACAGATAAAGCTTTATTTTGGTGGTATTTATTCACCGCTGGGATTTTTATTTTTTTTGCTATGTAAATGAAAAAGTCCACTGTACTACTTGTGGGGGGTGATGAAGAATTTTTTTTTTTTTTTACACTGATTGCTTTTACACCCATATAGGATGTAAAAGCAATCATTTCTCTTTCTCTCTGTCTGCATTCCTGCACTCATTGAGAAGTACTGAGTGAGCTGTGATTGGTCACAGCTTGTCACATGGTACAAGGCTGTTGTGAATAGCCTTGTACCATGTGACCTCTGTGATCATTCACAGATTTCACACGTAGTAAGCAATGATGTCACAAGCGACACCTTGCTTACTACTTTGCATGTGATCACTGATTGGCCAATCAATGATCACATGATCAGGAACTCATACAGAGGTCCCGTCCGACGATCGGTGTTTCACTGGACACAGCGGGCACCGGATCACGGTGTACCACGCTCCCAGGGAGCGCGCACAAGCAGGGTGCGGGGAGGCCATATATAAATGGCCACCCGACTCTGCAGTGCCACCGCCCGGCCGTTTATATGCAACGGCCGGTCAGAAAGTGGTTAATTGATTAAAATAACAAACATGTTATACTCACTTCCTCTTCTCGGGTCCCCGGGCGGCGATCCTGGCTTCTCCTCTTTTTTGTGGGTCCCCATAGCAAGCTGCATGTTATGGAGGCATATAGTGTATGCATGCTCCCAAGTCGTGCTCCATAGACTTACACAGCAGGACTTAGCCCCACCCCTCCACGTCATCCTCACTGCATTTGATTGACAGGGGCTCCTGCTGCTGTGTTGTGTGAAGAGGAAGAGAGGAGAGAATAGATGTAGCCATGCACAGTGTTGGATCTATTTTCCCCTTTCTTCCCCATCACACAGGAAATGGGGGGGGGGGGAGAAAAAAGTTTTTCACCTTAATACAAGGAATGCATGACTGGTACACCGTTCCATCCCTGAGATTGACTTAAATAGCCACTGACAACAAAGATACTTATAACTGCATTGATACTTTATTATCTAAGTATCGACCACAGCTTGATATCTGTAAATAACGAGCAATCGACCAATAAAACATATCTAACACCAAATCCCTTTTAGCAGTGCTGAGTGGCGTATCTCCACTTTTCTTCCTTAGCAGGAGCTATGACCAGAGGACTAAAGATGGCTTGTTCCCAGTCCCCTCTGACCATTACCTCACCCCTTTTACAGTAAGTAACCACTTGGACAACAAGCTGGAGTTAATGGCCAAAACACCCTCTTATTACAACAACCAATAAATAACATTTGGAAATAATGTAAACACGGTATAACTGGAGCTTCAAGGTCCCAGAAGAATCAAGAAAATAAACTACCTGCGTCCTACTTAAAATAGGCCTCCAGCCGCCACACCACCAACTCGGAGACAACCACCGCAAATACCACCATCAGAACAACTGGGAGTTGTACCTCAGATGGGTTCCTACAAAGTACCTTTTTTGTGCCCACAGTAACCTCTGAGGACTTTGCACCCCGCTGGCTGCCCATCAGCACCAACCATCACAACCATAACAAGGCAGTAAACAACGGGCAGGAGGGAAGTTTTCCTTGGCTAATCTTCCTTCCGACTGAAGAACCCCTGCCATACCCCGTCTGACCACCCCCTGTGGCTCCACCTGCTCCTACCTAACACCACTTAGATCCTCCCATCATATTTTTCTACCAATATGACTCAGCTCCCAACCCCTTTAACCCCTGTCATGCCGGCCCTTCGTTCATGTTTTCTTCTTTTTTACTATGGGCCTCCCTATTCAGTCCCCAGCCATCCATAGGCTCAGGGGCTTACTTGGGCATCCTGCTACCAATTCCACTGCCTCTACCAGCCACCTGCCACCTCAGCCTGCAAAAGGGATAAACGCCAGCTATGACAAAAAGAACGTGTGAAAACAAATAAACATGACTGGAACCAAGAATAATAATTTTGTCTCTTAACCACTCCAAGTCCGGACACTTTCACCCCCTTCCTGTCCAGGCCAATTTTCAGCTTTCAGTGCTATCACACTTTGAATGACAATTGCGCAGTCATGCAACACTGTATCCATATGAATTTTTTAGCATATTCTTTAGACAGATAAAACTTTATTTTGGTGGTATTTATTCACCACTGGGATTTTTATTTTTTTGCTCTATAAATGAAAAAGTCCCAAAATTTTTTAAAAAAAGTGTTTTTCTTATACAAGTTTGCAAATAAATAATCTTTCTTCATACATCTTGGCCAAAGTGTATTCAGCTATATTTTTAGTAAAAAAAAAAATTAAAAAACCCCAAATTAGTTTATAACCAAAAATTATAATTTTTCTAATTTATTTTACATTTTTATTTTATTTTTTTATATTATTATTTATGTTTTTACTTTTTTTAACATACTGTCACCCTAGCAGTACAGTGTCACCTTTTTTTACACTGATTGCTTTTACACCCATAAAGGCTGTAAAAGAAATAATTTCTCCTTCTCTCTGGCTGCATTCATTGAGAAATACTGTGTGAGCTGTGATTGGTCACAGCTTTTCACATGGTACAAGGCTGTTGTGAATAGCCTTGTACCATGTGACCTCTGTGATCATTCACAGATTTCACTAGTAGTAAGCAATGATGTCTTGCTTACTACTATTCATGTGATCACTGATTGGCCAATCAATGATCACATGAATCGGGACCTCACAAAGAGGTCCAGTACAGCGATCTGTGTTCCACTGTGTCCGGAAGACACAGCGGGCACCAATCGCGGTGCCGTGCGCTCCCAGTCAATGGATGCGGGGGGACATTTAGAAACGTCCACCCGCATCAGCAGCGCTCCCATCCGGCCATTTATCTACATGGGCCAATTAGTTATTATTTTCCATTTATTTATTCATTTTCCATTAATAAAAACTGCACTTCTTTTTATTTTTTATTTATGTATTCATTTATTATTGTGTGTTTTTTTCATGTTATATGCAAAGCCATGACAACCAAACCCAGCAACAAAAATTGAGGAGGCAGGGTGTGGACTTCTTTCTTAGTGGAAAGGAGCCAACTGAGTGATCAGTATGTCATGGGACTTAACGTGATGCAGGAGGATGGAGGAATCTGACACAACAATCCAAATCACGGCCCTTCACCATCCCGCGCTTCTGCCATCACTCAACCCCTTTATTACCCTACAGACTAGTCCGAAGAGACCGCCCCCAGTCAGGATGCGTGCTGTGTTTATAACAGGGCATTGCTTTAGGGCTCATGTACACTGTAGCTGCTAAACTCACGTTCAGGAGCTGTTGAGCATTTTTTTCAGCAGCCCCTGAACTCTCCTTTATGTTTTCCTATGTGTCCATGTACACTATGTCGTTTACAGGCAGTTGAGTTTACAGGCATTTTCTTGACAGCACAAAAATTGTGTTCAGGAGTAGAGTTTACTGGCGTTTCAAACGCCAAATGCTTGTAAACGCGTGGAAATGTGTTTATGCACGTTTGCGTTTAGACGCGTTTTTCGTCTGGTCCATATCCAGATGCTGTCCAGAGCCTTTTTTCTTCAGCAAAAATGCATGCAAAGCGTTTTCCATGTATTCAAATTGACCCAGTACACCAGTTCAGTCTGTTCCAAGTTTTGCGTGAAGGAAAAAATGGTAGAACGTGCTGCACTGTGCTCATGATGGGATCCATAGTGCATACAACCAGAAAAGACAGCTAATCTCAACACATGCTGATCTCTCTGCTTCTGCTCTATCTCTCACAACATGTCTGAAATAGTTAATTATTTACTATTTTTCAGTGCATTCTGGGCATTTGGGAGGGTCTCCCAAGGGTATCTTTTAAAAACGCTTCTAAACGTAAACGTGGCTAACCGCACATAAACGTGGTTTTCAAACGCCCCGTGTACATGAGCCCTTAAGGTAAAAAACATTTTTAGCTTTAGTATCACTTTAATTTTGCTTATTTCTTCATAAAAATAAAATACAAAGATGACTAAAATATGGTAAAACTAGATGAAAACAGAGTTTAACTGTAATTACTTAATTAATAGTGATTAATTTACACCTACAAGCACAGTTGAAATCTTGAATCACAGTGTTAAAAAGTGAGTCATGGAAGGTTAATTATGATTTTCCAGCATGTGTCCATTATAAAAAAGTTGTGTTCATTAGTGTGAAGATGTATGAATTATCCTCATTGATGCTTTGGGCTGTGGCCTTAAACCTAGGTGTGTCTCCTGTAAGTCTCCTCCATGTTAGTGCAGCTTTCTGCTGGGGTTGATGCATTTCATTTTCAACTTCACTAAGGTGGTATTAAACCCAGAAGCAAGTGATTATTATATTGCAGCTCACCGATTCTTAGATGTGATGGCTGCATTAGTTTTCTTTTTAGGCTAATTTTCAATTGGTGATCTGGCCAATAGGTCTGTTGTTTTTCTCTGTTCTCTTGCAGATGTAGCAGTTGGGTAGTTAAGACATATCATTTACCATTGACCAGGGTGCTCACAATGGTCAGATTTTATTTATTTATGTAAAACCTTTGTCCCAAAACGGAAAAAATGTTTGCTGTAACTGCTGAAAAAGTGTTAGCTGGAGTTTGGCTTCAATTTGTTAGTGCATCTAAATCTGCCAGTCCACCTAACACTCTCCTCCCCCCAAACTGACAATGCTGCTGTCCAAAGGTGCCCTTGTGCTCCTTCATGTAGACTCTAATAGAAGGGGTGTGTAACTGGCCTAAACACAAAATGAAAACAGGGTGAAAAAAGCCTTGAAAAGAAAACGAATGCAGATCTCATGATTGGTAAGCTGCAATATATTACATTTTTGGATTTGTGTTTAATACCACTTTAACCACTTGCCCTCCAGATTTACCCCCCTTCCTGACCAGGCTATTTTTTGCAATACGGCGCTACGTTACTTTAACGGACAATTGCGGGGTCATGCAATGCTGCACCCAAATTAAATTTAAGTCCTTTTTTTTCCCCACAAATAGAGATATTTTTTATAGTATTTGATTGCCTCTGCATATTTTATTTTTGTGCTATAAACAAAAAAAGACCAACAATTTTGAGAAAAAAACAATTTTTTTGACTTTTTGCTATTAAAGATGTCCAGTAAAAAAATGTAAAAACATCTAATTTCGTCATACATTTAGGTAAACAAAATCCAAATACGTGTAAATTAATTAGCTTACTTGGAATTTATAGCGTTTACAAATGGCGGTATAGATACTGGAATTTTTTTTTCACTAGTAATGGCGTTCAGCGACTTATAGTGGGACTGCAGCGGGCATTCTAACAGTGGGGAGAACTGAATTGGTGTCAGTGACACCAATACAGTGATCAGAGCTAATAAAAAGCACTGACACTGTACTTAGGGCACTGGGCAGGAAGGGGTTAACTTCTGGGGTGATCAAAGGGTTGACTGTGTGCTGTTTCACTATGGGGGCTGTGTGTGTGCTTTGCTGTAAGGACACTGCTTTGTATGACTCTGCTATGCAGAGCCATTCAAAGCAGTGTGCAGGAGCTGATAGGGGAGAGATCTGTGTTGTTTATACACATATATAAGGGGGGTCTCCGCCCCTTCGGAGATACTCGGCGATCACCGGGTGCCAGCGAGTAATCACCGACTGAGACCCAGTGATTGACAGCCAAGGTTGCAAATGGCGTTTATATACGTGATTTTGCGCACCCATGCTGCCCTGTAGTAGTGTTTCTGCTATAGGGTGGAGCGGAACCGGTTAAATATACCTCCTGCCAGGTTTTTGCTTGAGCTTGACAACTGAGTTTATGAATGTTCCTGTTGGGAGATGTGAGTGTAGGATATATATATTCTCTCTCTCTATAAATATATATATATTAATAAAGCGGACAATTCCTACTGGTAGTGCCAGCAGTAAACCATGCTTGAGACAGGGACACCAAGAAAGGTTTTGTACATGGGATAAAACAAACAAAACTAACTAAACTCAAAGCATTCTTTGACTAACAAGGTGCCTTGTAAAGCACCTGCCCCCCCCAAAAATAAAATATGCAGCTCATGTAACTTTTTAGTGTCAGCACTCAGACATTACACGCAGCAGCAGGCTTGTACAGCAGGCACTATCAACAGTCATTTCACACAATAAAAAGGCTTGTGCACAGCTGAGACTAATAGTGAGGTCTGGCTACCAGGTAAGATGTGGCCCTAAGATTGGAAGCTTATTCCCACTCAAAGCACTTTAAAGACTCCAGGAGTCAGACAAGACTTAGGCCCCATGTACACGGGACACTTCTGCACGATGGAAAATGACTGCTGGAAACCGTAGGTTAAAAAATGTCTGTTTGCATAACGCGTTTAGAAGCGTTTGCTTTTAGAAGCGTTTTTTAAAGATAAGCACAGGTGAACCTCCCAAATGTCCAGAATGCACTGAAAAGTGGCAAATTATTAACTATTTCAGACTGTTTCAGAGAAATACAGAGAGTAGAAGCAGAGACAGCAGTATGTGTTGACAATAGCTAGGTGTGAGTTGCTCATTAACATTTCTTTTGTTTCCAAGGGTGGGACAGGTGTCTGCTGGAGTGAGTCATTAAGGTCACCTGGCAGGGGGTCTGCATGAGGAATTTAAGGTGTGAATGGTCATTAACATATCTGTTGTTTCCAAGGGTGGGAGAGGTCTGTGGTGTGAATTGGTCATTACAATGTGTGACAAGCTTGGTAGGAACATTCTGTGTTTTGTCCATCTGAGCACCTTGAAAACGCTTTGCATGCATTTTTCATGATTAAAAAATGCTCTGGACAGCATTGGGAACTGGAAGAGTTAAAAAAAATCTAACACAAGCGCTTATAAATGCAATTTGCTGCGTTTTTGCCACGTTTTGCATTTGAAACACTGATAAAATCGACTGCTGAAAGCAAGTTTGATGCGTTCACAAAAATGACTGTAAACTCAAATGCATGTAAACTACTGTAAACGAAGATGTGTACATGGACACATAGGAAAACATTAGGGTGAGTTCAGGGGCTGCTGAAAAAAACACTGAACAGCTCCTAAACGTGAGTTTATCAGCTGCAGTGTACATGAGCCCTTAATAGGTTTCTCAGAAAACAGCAAGTTTTTTTTCTCCATATCAGTCATCAACCCTGGAGCCTGACACCATTAGGGATGATCTTTAGGTTCGGGATGAGAATGAGTTTGACCTATGTCCACAGTTCAGCAAACAAACTGACCATGCTTAGTCAGTTTTCCCACCCAAAGCTTTGGCTGAAGTTAGTTTCTTTTAAAGATATATTTATTGAGTTTTAGAAAAGGCAATACAAAGTTTTTTTTTTTTCTAAACAGCTAGTCAGAGGAAAGAAAACTCTTTCTAATACAGAAAAAAAACCATGAGCCGATCCTCCGTACTTCACAAATTACACCAGAGTAGTAGCACAGTTGGTTTATCAAATAGCGTAGATCATATCAAACAATAGATTATAATACAAAACTTATAAATACAATTAGCAGCTGTCTGGTGTCACCGAGACAAGAGTACGGAGGTAGAAAGCAAGCGATCCCAAGCAACATACAAGGCCGCTTCCAAAGCTCGTAGGTGAGTTTAACCTCTTGCCATCTGGCCCATGTCGATAAAGGCTGGACGAGAGTGCTGCTGAGCGGGAGGGCGTTTCTAAATGTCCCCCAGCATCCACTGCCTGTGCGCGCTCCCTGGGAGTGTGCAGCACCATGATCAGAACACAGATAGCTGTACGGGACCTCTGTGTGAGGTCACGATTCATGTGATCATTGATTGGCCAATCAGTGATCACATGAATAGTAGTAAACAATATGTTACTTCTTCACATCATTGCTTACTACTTGTGAAATCTGTGAATGATCACAGAGGTCACATGGTACAAGGCTATTTACAACAGCCTTGTACCATGTGACAAGCTGTGACCAATCACAGCTCACACAGTATTTCTCAGTGGCTGCAGGAATGCAGACAGAGAGAAAGAGAAATGATTCCTTTTACAGCCTTTATGGGTGTAAAAGTAATCAGTGTAAAAAAAAAAAAAAAATCTTCATCACCCCCCACAAGTAGTGCAGTGTCACTGTATTGCTAGGGTGACAGCATGTTAAAAAATAAAATAAGTAATAATATAAAAACTAAAATAAAAATGTAAAAAAAAAAATGTGAAAAATTATAATTTTTGGTTATTATTATTATAATTATACAGTATTTATATAGCGCCAAAAGGTTTGCTCAGCGCTGTACATTATAGTGGGGGACAGAACATGAGACAATACAGTAACAAAACAAAACACAAGGGGTTCAAGGGTTCTGCTCTTTCAAGCTTACAATCTAGGATATAAACTAATTTATTTTTATTTTTTTACTAAAATGATAGATGAAAACATTTTGGCCAAGATTTATGAAGAAAGATTATTTATTTGCTAAATTTTATAAGAAAAAAAAAACTTTTTTTCAAAATTTGTGGACTTTTTCATTTATATGTTCTTCTATTGTTGTGACTTAGATGACGTTCAGAGCACATTTTGTGCCTAATTCATGCAAAACTCCACGTAATCCCAAGGGGTTCACATACTTTTTCTTGCAACTGTAGGTGTTCAAAGATACCAAGGAGTTCTTAGGATGAGACACATTAGGTAAGCCCAGGGTGGGGGAGACGAAGGTGTTAACCTAAGACCAAAAGGTTTGGACAACTGGACAGGTCCAAAGACAGTGAAGGAAATCAGTCACGTCTCTTCAACCTCTGAAGCAGGAGGCATCCAGGCTTATACCCATTTTGTGTAATTGCGCAAGGGTCAAGTGACTTTTGTGAAACAGCTTAAAGGATAATTTCACCTTTGGGAACGTTACATGTGCCACCCATTTTTAGGGTGGAAAATGTAACATGTTCCCATAGCTGCAGACGCGCCTGCTGCCCTCCTCCCTCTGACAGATACCCTGTTTCCCCGAAAATAAGACCTAGTGCTATTTTTGGGAATTGCTAAAGTATAAGACCTACCCTGTAAAGAAGACCTAGATGTGATCAGGGCTTTTTTTCAGCCAGAACATGGCGGAACGCCATTTCGCCACCTCCAGCACTGGCCTTGAGCACACCCATATCTACTGTCTCTTATAAACACAGAAGCACAGCTGAAGTAACAGCACCATCCGCTGCCACAGAACCTCCCTACCTCTGTACTCACTGTGGGACAGGGAAGGAACAGATATCTGCGGGTGCAGTGTGCAGTGTGTTTCGGGGCGGGGCATCTCCTCCTGCAGCCTAATGCATGGAAGCCGATACCCCAGGGGGGATCGCCAGTCAGTGGGGAAGAGGCGGAGCGGTGAGTAAGTGCGCTTGGTGCACTGTGTGGGAAGATAGGACCCGAAACGGGAGTTACTATAGGGAGGGGCCGGCTGCTATGTTTTGCAAAGCTAGCTAACCATATGAGGGCAGTGGAGGGGAAGGCGGATGTGCAAAGGTGAGCTGCTGTCAGGTGTTGCAGAGGTAAATTGAGTCAGGTGAGTTGCAGACGGTGCATAGGTGAGCTGCAGCTGGGGGGGTGCAGAGGTGAGCTGAGTTGCAACCCACCTTTGCACTCCTCAGCCACAGCTCAGCTCTGCACCCCCCGTCTGCAAGTCACCCCTTCACCCTGTCTGTAGCTCATATCTGCACCCTGTCTGAAACTCACCTGTCAAGTCACCCCTGCAACACCTGACTGCAGCTCACAACTGTCATGAACCGGCCCTCTCCATAGTAACCCTCATACACAACTGCCTGCAGCTCACCTCTGCACCCCCTGTCCACACCTGGACATTTAAAAAATAAGACCTAGTGTGCTCTTTGATCCAAAAAAAATATAAGACAGAGTCTTATTTTCGGGGAAACACGGTAGTACGAGGAGAAGTTTCCCCATACTATCTCTCAGATTTGAAAATAGTGCGGCCGTGCGGGGCTCCGCCCACACAGACGCATCACTCATCTACAGAGTTCTGCGAATGAGTGCCTATAAGTCCCGGCAGCCTTAGCGGCTGTCAGCTTGTAGTTTTCAATGAACTACACGGTGCTTTGGAGCACCGTGGTAGTTCATTGAAGCTTCCTGTCAGTATATCTGCTGGCTCGTAAATCCCATACGGCAAGCAGATATACTGACAGGTCTGCAGGAGGCTTGCATGGCATCAGAGATCTACTGATCGTTGGTGCAATGCTTTCCAGGCTCCAGCAGACAAAAATAATAAATGCACATTTTTTTTACCTGCAAAAAAAATGTGCATTTATTATTTTTGTCAAAAAGGTGAACTTATCCTTTAAGCTGAATGACTCTATCTTTAGAGGAGGAATTGTTTGTCCTTCGAACTCCAATCAGTCTAAGGCTGGCCATACATTATACAATTTTCTTGAGAATTTTGCTTTAGATTTACCAAAAACCATATAATATGAGGTCAAACCTAAACAACACTTTCAATTGTATCCAATTAGGCAGGCCCTTGCACTACATAGTTGAAGGTAAATCTAAAGGAAATTGGGCAGAAATTGGACAGAAAATTGTATAGTGTATGGCCAGCCTTAGTCTGTAAGGTATGGATTGAATGACAACCATTTCCCTTAAGCTACTGAGTATCTATCATTAGAATCATTAGTAGGAGCAGAATAATATACAAGGAGATCAATCCAGTGGTGTCATATCTATGCAGTAGCTTTTCAAGAGGAGTAACTTCTAGATATGTGCGGTTCGTTTCGTTCAGAATTGAATTTCAGATGAATTTTTCATTACTCAGAGATTCAGATGTATCAGGATTCCAAATTACAAAAATAATGAATTTAAACAAATCCGAAATAACGCAGTGAAATCTGGCCGAAATTCGATTAGAAAACAAATTTGAATTCAAAAACAAAATTGAAAACTAATTTGAATTCGAAAAACAAAATTGAACAAACATTCTAAAACAAATTTAAAGCGGAGCTCCACCCAAAAGGGGAAGTTTCACTTTAAGGACTGGCCCCCTGCTCCCCGTAAAGGATTGGCACCTTTGGGGAGCAGGTACCCAAAATTGACAGGTACCCACTCCCACTTCCGCTACGATCTCCTAGGCGATTGGAAGTGAAAGTTGTCCTCCCCCCTCCCTTCCTGTTGTCTTCTGGGACACGTGACAGGTCCCAGAAGACTACGGGACCTTTCACAAAGCGCAGTGCTACTCGCACATGTGCAGTGGGCACCTGGCTGTGAAGCAGCAAGCTGTCACAGCTGGGTGCCCACACTGCCAGCGCCGGGAACACAGAGCGGCCGGTGAAACAGGGAGGACACTTCCGGATCATGGGACAGGTGAGTGTCCGTCTTTTAAAAGTCAGCAGCTACAAAAACTTTTATTTTTTTTTATTTTCACTAGAACTCCGCTTTAAACTCGAATTTGAAAACAAGACTACAACTAAGTAGATTCTAGAAAAGAAAGGAATAAAATAGAATGGATAATAGCAGAGTGGAAAAGAATAGAGGAAAAATAAAAGAATAGAAAAAAAAATAAAATATATAATTTAATAGAATAGAGAAGAATAGAATCAATATTTTATAAGACAATAGAAAATTAAAGAATAGAAAAGATTAGAATAGAATAGAAAATCAAAGAACTATCACTGTACCAGCGCCATCAACATTTGTCACACTGTACCCATGTACAAAAAACAGTGCACAAGAACGTCTGTCACAGTGCACCAAAAAACCACTGTAAAAGTGTACCAGTGCACAAAAACCACTGTGCTACTAGTGTTCCATCAACTTCCTTTCTGATTTCTAAAAGATTTCGATCTAATTCAAAATTCAAAATTTTTTCCCCCTGATTTAAGAGGGCCATACATGTGGAGATTTTCAGCCGAGAATATTCGTAAAATACGTTGTACGAAAATTCTTTGCATATTCGATGAATGGACAAATGTAATTCGAAAATTTTCTTTTGCTTTTAACATTTGATTTTAAAAGTAATGTAATTTCTGAACGATAACCACATACACTGGCTGAAAATTCGAGAAAAGTTTACCTTCCTCCCCTTCAAATTTTCTGGTAGCTGCTGTCAAAAACAAACATCAATTTGACCCCACTAATGATTAGAAAATCAAATGGATATTCTTGAAACTAACATTCTTGGCCAAAAATCTACACATGTATGGCTAGCCTTAAGCTGGCCATACACGTAGATTTTTGTATTCGTAAGAAACGTTCTACGAAAATTCTTTGCACATTCAATGAATGGACAAATGTTCGAAAATTGTCATTTTCTTTTAACATTCGATTTTAAAATGAATGTAATTTCTGAACGAGAACTACATACACTGGCCGAAAATTCTTTTGATCGAGAAAAGTTTTCCTTTCTGCCCCTTCAACTTAATATTCTTGAGACATATATTCTCGGATGAAAATCTACATGTGTTTGGCCAGCTTAACTTTTCAAATTTGGTCAAATTTTTTCAAATTCGGTCAAAAGTTTTTCAAATTTGGTTGAAATCTTTTTGATTTCGAATGACTTTTCGAATTTTGT
Source organism: Staurois parvus (assembly GCF_062004578.1). NCBI lineage: Eukaryota > Metazoa > Chordata > Amphibia > Anura > Ranidae > Staurois > Staurois parvus. Next base: position 11,110,035 of record NW_028317809.1, read on the forward strand.
TGAATCAGTTTCGAATTTGGTTGAACCAATTTTGAATGTAAACAACTTTTCAAATTTGGTCAAAATGTTTTCAAAATTAAGCTCTAATAGCATGATGGAGTTGGTAGCAAAAAAACCCCAAAAATTGTCCGGGAGTCCAAATTCTTCACGTAACTAATTGAGGGATTTGAAACCTTGAGGGGTATATATGTGATACAAATATTTAATACCCTTGGAGGACCACCTTTGGTTGATGTTTGCTTACAAGCACTACTGCTGCTAAAGCAGTTCCCTGGCATTGCTGGAATGTAAACAACAGCACAAGGATCCTTGCAAGGGGATGCTCTGTTGTTGAATTTTTAGGGGAAACCCAAACAGTTTTTAACCACTAGGGGATTGCCCACAGTACATATACTGCAGCAAGGCGGCCCCCTGTGCGCAGGATCACTTTCATAAACATCATCCTGATTTCGGGGTAGGCGGCGCGCACCCGCCCTACCCACGACACTGATCGCGGCCGAGGGTGTCAGTCACCGGGTCCCGGCCAGTGATTACCTGCCGGAGCCCGGTGATTGCCGGGAAACACTGACAGGGAGCACAGCTGCATTGTTTTCAATGGAGCTCTCCTCCCTGTCAGTTTGGGCACACTGATCCAGATTGCTGAGCTCAGCCTTCCGGATCAGTGTGCTTACAGTGAAGCACACACCCCTGCCTCTTACTAAAACACTCCCCTCACACAGTTAACCCTTTGATTGCCTGCTAATGTTAACCCCTTCCTCCCCAGTGCCATTAGTACAGTGTGATTGCTTTTTTTTTTGCACTGATCACTGTATTGGTGTCACTGGGGATGTCAGTGACCCCAAGTCAGTTCCCCTCCAGTGTCAGAATGTCCTCCGCAGTCCCACTATAAGTTGCTGATCACAGCCATAAGTCGCTGATCGCCACTATTATTAGTATAGAAAAAAAAAATCCAGCATCTATACTGCCATTTGTAAACGCTATAACTTTCACGTAAACCAATTTACTTACAGATATTGGGATTTTTTTAGCAAAGATATGTCTCGGAATACATTTGGCCGACATTTATGACAATATTTGATCTTTACATTTTTATACTGGACATGTTTTATAGCAAAAAGTCCAAAATATTGTTTTTTTTTCAAAATTGTCAATCTTTTTTTTTATAGCGCAAAAAATAAAAAATGCACAGGCGATCAAATACCAAACGAAAGAAAGCTCAATTTGTGGTGAAAAAAGGCCATAAATTTAATTTTGGTGCAGCGTTGCATGACCGTGCAATTGTCAGTTAAAGTAACGCAGCGCCATAACTCAAACCGCTTATGTAACCACTTCCTGACTGCCCTATAGTAGAAATACTGCAGGGCGGCACGGGTGCACAAAATCACGTATATATACCTGATTCACCCTCCCATGGTTTTCCGCCCCTCCCAGATAGCGTCAGATTGCCCGTCAGTACACCAGTAATCACATTTAACACCTTGATTGCCAGGAACACGCTCATACACAATAAACCTCCATTGCTAGTATAGTGTCTGAACGGATGAATATCTTTGATCAGATCAGCACTATACCAGCGTTCACATTAGTATAGTGTCCCGGAAAACGCAGCGTTAGTAGGATCAGCCCCGACACCTGCCAGCACCTGCATTTAGCCCCTACGCTTACCCCTCCCCTTCTCCCTCCCCTTCTCCCCCAGCAAGTGCAGTGTTAGTAGGTCACTGTCACTTGATACATTGCACACAAAACCGCAGTGTTCGCAGAATCAGGCCTGATCTCTGTTAGCACTTGCCGGTAAATTTTGATGACTCTCATATGCAGCAGAGTGCCAGTACTAGTGCCGCTCTACCTTTTGGTGAACTGGCGAGTACCAGCGGTCTAGTACATCTTAGTCTTTCACATACCAGCACTGCAGTATCACTTGATAATGTGGTGAGTCCCATAAGTGCAGTATGAGCTGATGCCAAAAATACCACCAAAAATTCGCACACAGGCCCGTACAGTCCCTAGTATCCTTCCGGATGTGCTTGCAAATCTCGATTGGCAGCCCACAAATTCTGCAGCACCCGTACTTCCCCCATTCACTGCCCAACCTGGAATTCAGGTGGAAACAGCAAATTTAACTACTCCCCTTGATTTTTTTGGAGCTGTTTTTCATGAAAGATCTGAATGCATTGATTGTGGATCAAAGCAATTTATATGCACAACAATTTATCACCGCCAACCCAAATTTAAACCTTGCCAGACCATTCGCATGGAAACTCATTACGGTTTCCGAATGTAACTTTTTTTTTGGACCTTACCCTCAACATGGGAATTACTCCAAAAAAATAATTGCGGCTGTATTGGTCCACAGACCCGATTCATCATAAGCCGTGTTCTCTGCTGCCATGGCCAGGCATAGATATGAGATATGCATTTCAACAACAATACACTCTGTCTTCCTCAGGGTGATCCTGAATGTGACCGGCTCCACAAAATTCAGCCCCTTGTAAATCACCTTAACCAAAAATTTGCAGATGTCTATACTCCCCAGCAAAAAATTTGCCCTGATGAGTCCCTCATTAATTTTTCTGATCACCTTGCATTCAAACAATTTCTCCCTAGCAAGCATGCCAGATATGGGGTCAAGATATAGAAAACCTGTGAATGGGCAACAGGCTATACTTATAAGTTTCGAATTTACGATTGAAAAGATTGTCACGTGGAGTCCCCCGGATGCCCAGACTACATGGGGAGCAGTGGCAAGATAGTTTGGGACTTGGTGTCATCCTTTTTCCATATGGGGTACCACTTATACGTGGACAAGTTTTATTCAAGGTGCAACTATTTAGACATTTGTACAATCTTGAAACTGGCGCATGTGGTATCGTGCAACCTAATGTGTGCCCACCATTAGAAGTGGGTGGATGCAGGGCGGTATATTCTACTGGTGGGCATACCACACACTTTTTTCTGGCAGAGATTTCTTCTCTTTTTTTCATTCAGCCCACAGGCTGCATATAACAAAAAAAAAAGAACATAGCATATATACCCAACAAGGATCAGCGATGTACTGATACACCACTGGACTTTGAATGGTTATATTAGGATGATCCTACAGCTGCAGGCATCATCCTAGTATTGTTTTTTTCAGCTGCTGATTGGCTTTCATGTAAAAGCAATCCTAGTGGCTAAATAGCTGCAGGATTGCTTTTACAAGCAGCGGGAGATGATGCCCACCTCCACCGCTGCCTTCCACGACCTTCTCGGGGAGTCCCGTGCCATCGGGGGAACCTAAGAATGCAGCCGGTGTTTCTGCCAGCTGACCATAGAGCTGATTGGAGACCGGAATGGTGCCAATCATCTCTATAGCCTAAGAAATCAGAAGCTATGAGCATTTCATCACTTCAGTTTTACAAGATATAAACAGCGCCATTTGTAAATTGGGAAAGCATCTGATCACACTGATCTTGGTTTGATTAGATAATGTAAGGGCAGAGGAGATATCTGGACTCTGATAGACCCCAGATTTCTCAAAAAATAATATATGACAATGCCCATTGAAGTTATAGGGGATATTTGCATTCCCTGTGATAGCATTAAAAGTGATTAAAAAAAAAAAAAATGAAAAGGGACAGCGTAAAAATAAAAAAATCAAAACAACTTAAAAAAAAAATCACCCTCGCTCCACTGCATGCGTACACCTGTGTGCGCGAGCGTTGACCCTGTGCTGGTATGTAAACAGCGGTTGCACCATGCATGTGAGGTATAGCTGTGAACATCAGAGCAAGGGCAGTAATTCTAACACTAGACCTCCTCTGTAAATCTAAAATGGTAGCTTGTAAAGGCTTTTAAAACGTTGCCTATGGATATTAAAAATGTATGCAGTTTGTCGACATTGCACGGGGCATGCGCAGTTTTAAAGCATATCATGTTTGGTATATATTTACTTTGCATACCATCATCTTTTATATTTTACCAAATAATTGGCCAATATATTATGTTTTTGTGCATTAAAAGTAAAAAAAGTGTATTTTTTTTTAAATTGCTTTTGAAAAATCGCTGTGCGAGTACTATGTGACAGAAAAAATTGCAGCACCACCATTTTATTCACTAGGGTGTTTGCTTTAAAAATATATAGAATGTTTGGGGGTTTAAATTAATTTCCTAGCAAAAAATACATATTTTTTTTCATGTGAACAAAAGGTGTCAGAAAAGGCTTGATCTTCAGATGGTTAGAAGAGTGAGTGATGTGTAGCATAAACTTCTAATGCTGGGCATAAAATGCCCCCACCTCCTAAAACGACCCCTTTTTGGAAAGTAGACATCCCAAACTATTTACTGAGAGGCTTGTTGAATCAATAGAAGAATTTTTATTTTTTACCACAAGTTTTTGGAAAATTACAAAAAAAATTATTACATGTTAATCATTACATGTGAGAGCTAAGTACTGGACCCCAAAATCCAATAAGCACCTTCAGGCTTTTAAAGGGCTTTATTTCCTCATTACACTTCTTGACTACCTATCACAGTTTCAGAGGCCCTGAAATGCCAGGATAGCACCAAAGCCCCCCAAATGACCTCGTTTGTTGCCACAAGTTTTTGGAAAATTAAGAAAAAAACCAAAAACATATTTTTTCTTTTCTTTGTTCATAATTCAAAACCTTGTGAGAAAAAAAATTAGATCTGCAAAATACTCACCATGCCTCCTTTTTAAATTCTTTGGGGTGTCTACCTTTCAAAAAGGGGTCATTTGGGGGGTTTGGTGGTATCCTGGCATTTCAGGGTCTTCGAAACTGTGATAGGTAGTGAGGAAGTGAAATGAAGTTACACACCTTCAGGTTTTCAAAGTGGTCATTTGATTTCAGGCTCCTGTATGTGGTTAGGCTCCCAAAAAGTCTCACACATGCGGTATCCCCATACTCGTTAGAAGTTGCAAAATGTATTTTGGGGTGTAATTCCACATATACCCATGGCTTTTGCAAGAAATATATAATTTAAATGACAACTTTGTGTAAAAAAAAAAATTTAAAAAATGTTCTTGTCATTTTCCAGAAACTTGTGGGGAAAAAATAAAACCTTCCATGGACTCAATTTTCCTCTCAGCAGATAGCTTAGGGTGTCTACTTTCCGAAAAAGGGTTATTTGGGGGTGTTTGTACTATCCTGGTATTTTAGCACCTCAAGAAATGTAATGGACAGTCAGAAAGTAAAAGCTGTGTAATTCCCATTATCTATACCAAAGTTTGTAGATGCTATAACTTTCACACAAAGAAATAAATATACAGTTATTGGGATTTTTTAACCAAAAACATGTAGCAGAATACATTTTGGCCTAAATTTATAACTAACTTTGAGTTTACTATTTATTTGTTATAGCCAAAAGTAAAAAATATTGTTTTTCTTCAAACTTTTCAGTCTTTTTTTGTTTATAGCGTGAAAAATAAAAAGCGCACAGGTGATCAAATACCACCAAAAGAAAGCTCTATTTGTGTGAAAACAATTAAGTAAATTTAATTTGGGTACAGCATTGCATGACCGCGCAATTATCAGTTGAATTAGTGCAGCGCCGAGTAGCAAAAAGAGGCCTGGTCATTAAGGGGGGGTAAATCCTCAGGAGGGCAAGTGGTTACGTTACAATACATATTGTACAGTCCCTTCTATAAAAAAAACAAAACAAAAAGGCATGTGGTTCCCTTACAATTAAAAGCAGACATTTATTAAGGGATGTAGCCTGGGTGTGCAGAAAAAAGGGGGGCAGCAAGCTTGCACCTCTCCCCTCCAGGACAATACCAGAGCATGTGCTCTCAAGAATGGGAGAGTAGCTTGCAAGGAGGGAATTCATGTGAGATGACCCTTTCCTAGCAGAAATTAAATTCACTCACACTGCAGCATCTGGTTAAATAATTGGGGGGGGAAGAGGTACCCTTCCAGTGACAATATATACACGGTTTGATTGACATATTATGCCATTTGATAGGATATTGTAGAAAAACACCTCCTTGTAACTTATCCATGCATTTAGGTCTGTTGCTGCTGCCATCAAACTGAAATGCCACTGGTCAATGCCTCCTCCCAGTACCTACTGGACACTCTTCAATAAGGGAGAGGTTAACACTCACAATGCCACAGGACAGCCAGACCCCATTCCTCCACTGGGCACTCTTCAGTGAGGGAGAGGTTAAGGCTACGTTCACACTAGCGTTGTGTGCAGGCGGCAGAGAGGCGCTTGGGAAGCACTTTTACCGCTTCCCAAACGCCTCGGACGCCTGCACATTGCAGCACATGGTGCTGTTCTAACGGGAGTGTTAGCGTCGCGGCAAAACGGACGCCTCTGGTCGAGTCAGGAGGCATTGAAGCCTCCTATCTTAGTCTATGGTGCTGCTCCACAAATGCCCAGCTGGCATTTGTGGTGCGGTTGCGACGCGGTTGCAGGGCATTTGTGGAGCGGTAACACCATTTAAACTTCATTATAGGCGTTTGTGGGGCGTCTTTAATGCTCCGCAACTCCGCTAAACCGCGCATATGGCATTTGCGAAGCGTTTGCGGAGCGTTAAAAAACGCTCCGCAAACGCCGGACTAACGCTTGGCAAACGCTGTAGGGGCGTTTGGCAAGCATTGGTAAAACAGTCAAGTGTGAATGAGCCCTAACTCTCACAATGCCACTGGACAGCCAGACCCCATTCTTACTTCAATGAGGCACTCTTCAGTAAGGGAGAGGTTAACACTCACAATGCCACAGGACAGCAAGACCCCATTCTTACTTCCACTGGGCACTCTTCAGTGAGGGAGAGGTTAACACTCACAATGCCACAGGACAGCCAGACCCCATTCTTACTTCCACCGGGCACTCTTCAGTGAGGGAGAGGTTAACACTCACAATGCCACAGGACAGCCAGACCCCATTCCTACTTTCACTGGGCACTTTTCAGGGAGCTCTCCAGACCAGGTTCCCAGGTGAGGGTTCCCTTGGCTAGCTTCAGGAAAAGGAATCCTCAGGGTAGCCCCCCCGAGCTATGTCATAGCTGGGACCTTGATGAATGATTGCTAGAATCAGGATTACTGCTGCAAATAGGGGTAGCCATCCATCGAGACAGGTGGATTCCCTCCAACAGGGAGAAGAGCCCTGCTGCTCTATATCAGAGAAATTATATGACTCTCCAGTCAACTTCTGGGCACACCTCCGCAGGGATTTGCCTTGCTCAACCTTCTGTGTTCCAGACGCCTCCGGAAGGCAGGGGAGAGCAATCAAATCTGAACCCTGTGAGAGCAGAACAGCCAAAAGCAATTGACAACCACTCCACTGAATATAGAGGTGCCAAAAAAAGAACTAGATTTGCTTACAGTCTAGCAAACTAACTAGGAGGGTGCTACAGACCTGTTCATGCAAACAAACCTTTCTCAAGTCAAATAAATTTTTTTTTTTTTTCTGACATTAGAAAAGTAAAAAAACAAATTGGGCTACATTTCTGTCATTCAAAGCAGGGTTAGCACTGTTTGATATAAACACACATATCACTGCAAAGACAACTAAAAAAGGTCCTTTTTTGCCAGAAACTAATCAGATAAAAGTAGTGTGGGAAACTACTGCTGTCTGTATGGAAAGCTAATTAAAAGAAAATTTTCATTTCAACTTTGCTGATGCTGTCCTTGAACACAACAGTGGTTCCATAAAAACATGTACATATTTCAGATATCCTCAAACATGTCATTTAAAGGATTTGTGTATCTCACATGTCATCCTTAAAAGCATATATCTCTAGCTATAGCCTTTTTCCCAAGATTCCCAACAGCTATAGTGGCTTCTTATTTATTCTGGATGACAATAGCTTGTCTAGCTGCCCTCCAAAGTGTCAAACACAACTATCAAAAATGGTCCCAATTGAATGCAATGCAATTTAGATTTCAAATTCAAGTGTGTGTATTTTTTTCAATTCAAAAAAATTTGAGATGTACCACTTTTAACCATTACGAACTAGCAACAGGCCTTCACCAAACTGAAATCTTCAAAGTGGGTACTGTCACAGTCACAAGCAGACAATAGGAAACTGTAAGTACAAAAAAACTGGTGATTTGCAAATATTTGTATTTATATCCTAACTAGGTTTCCTTTAGGTCTCTGCCAAAAACATCTGGAGGACAGGTCAGAGCATCTGGAAGGACATCTGTATGTGGCTGAACACTTCTGCCACATAAAGCAAAATCATGGTGTTGAAGATCAAACTGAAATATAGTAGAAATTGCCTTTAGGTTTTTTTTAAATATGTACTGCAGATGCAGAATCACCATGAAAATGTAATAGTTTTAAAACTATGTAAATCTTCAACATCTATACCAAAAGTAGCAGAGTCAGATTTGCAAGCAATGCTTGTCTGCCTGAAGAATATACTGTAGATAATATCTATTCATTGCACTGTAACATTAAAGTACTTGTAATCCATAAAAATACCTGTTTTTTGCAATCATTTTGCAGCCACCCCCCGTCTACATACAGTAGTTGCACCACAGTGATGGCTGCATGGTATTTCTGGGGGCAAGTTTTCTTATGGTAAAACAGTGGACCATGTCTATGTAATGTGTATTGAAACAGCCACTTGTAGTCTTCATCGGAAGCCAGTGTGACAGGGTGACAATGCAAGACCACAAATGGGAAACAGGGACAGAGAGTTGTCACCCTACAAGATGAAGCGGCTGAACAAGTACCTTCATGGTAGGATCTTCAGGCAGTCTTTTGAAGAATGGTGCAAATTTGAAAATAATAAAAAAAGTTTTTTGAAATTACATTTACATGTTTTAGAACTGATTTTAGGGATTGAGCTTACATATACTCTAATTTATAAAAGATGCCATGGATTCAGTAAAGAGTCGTCCAACAACACATCTTTAAACACAGAAAAACGACTGTCTAAAAGGCAGTCAAGAAAGGTACTGAGGGACTTTTTAGGTGTATTATCTCTCAAAGAAAATGCATATGCACCATTAAAATACCACATTTTTATTTATTTATATTAATTCAACCTAGTGTACCAGATTGATTGTGATAAAAATCCATATAGCACAAAGCTTCTAAAACCACTTGCACTGTTAATATAAACAGAACCCCTTATGTTTGTAGCCCCATATACAGTACATATTTATACATATACATAATATGTGACTGCTCCAGAAATTGTAAACAAAATATGTCTACCGGATGTGTATCAGTACAATATAGCACCTAAAATCATATCAAAACAATGCAGACTGCAGAGGGGTTACAATGTCTCTTTCTCAAAGCTTTTCACAGATGTGCTTCATCAGAAGAAGGCTGCTCTGAATGATATAAACAACATATATCAATTATACAGACATACAATTGTAGATGCATACAGTCAGGGGCGGACTGATAACTCATGGGGCCCTTGGTCAATAGGGGATCATGGGGCCCCTGTGTCCTTGCCCAAACTCAAAAAAGCCTATGAAAAAGGTACCAGGGGCATCTCATGGGGCCCCCTACTGATCACGGGCCCACGGGCAGTGCCCGAGTTTCCAAATGGTCAGTCCGCCCCTGCATACAGTATATACTGTACATATGTACCTAATGTGACAGGGCATCCCCTAAGGTATTACAGTACAAAATACATTAAAATGCCATTAAAGATGGGTATTTTTCTATGAAATTAGTTTAGTTTAATAAACTGATATCTCATTTTCAAAACTCAAAAGTTTTTACCAAAAGAGTGTTAATACACCCTCCATGCACCATGTGGGTCAAAAGCCACAGCAGGAAAATCAGCGAGGGAAAAGCAGCATGAAAACGGGCACCAGGTCCTTAAAAAGAAAAGCCTTAGGGGATGCCCTGTTACATTAGGTCGATATGTACTGTTGTATATACAGTATATATATATATATATATATACATACATATACACATATATACATACACACACACTATATTGCCAAAAGTATTAGGACATCCCTCCAAATCATTGGATTCAGGTGTTCCAATCACCTCCATGGCCACATGTCTATAAAATCAAGCAGCTAGGCATGCAGACTGCTTCTACAAACATTTGTGAAAGAATGGGTTACTCTCGGGAGTTCATTGAATTCAAGCGTGGTATCGTGATAGGTTGCCACCTGTCCATCTGTGAAATGTCCTTGATACTAAATATTCCATGGTCAACTGTTAGCGGTATTATAACAAAGTGGAAGCAACTGGGAACAACAGCAACTCAGGCATGAAGTGGTAGGCCATGTAAAATGACTGAGTGGGGTCAGCACATGCTGAAGCACACAGTGCGCAGAAGTTGCCAACTGTCTGCAGAGTCAATAGCTAAAGACCTCCAATCTTCCTGTGGCCTTCAGATTAGCACAACAGTGTGTAGAGAACTTCATGGAATGGGTTTCCATGGCAGAGCAGCTGCATCCAAGCCTTACATCACCAAGTGCAATGCAAAGCGTCAGATGCAGTGGTGTAACGCACGCCACCACTGGACTCTAGAGCAGTGGAGACATGTTCTCTGAAGTGACGAATCACGCTTCTCTGTCTGGCAATCCTATGGATGTGTCTGGGTTTGGCAGTTGCCAGGAGAACGGTACTTGCCTGACTGCATTGTGCCAAGTGTAAAGTTTGGTGGAGGGGGGATTATGGTGTGGGGTTGTTTTTCAGGGGTTAGGCTTGCCCCCTTAGTTCCAGTGAAGGGAAATCTTAAGGCGTCAGCATACCAAGACATTTTGGACAATTTCATGCTCCCAACTTTGTGGGAACAGTTTGGGGATGGCTCCTTCCTGTTCCAACATGACTGCACACCAGTGCACAAAGCAAGGTCCATAAAGATATGGATGAGTGAGTTTGGGGTGGAGTAACTTGATTGGCCTGCACAGAGTCCTCACCTCAACCCAACAGAACACCTTTTGGGATGAATTAGAGCAGAGACGGTGAGCCAGGCCTTCTTGTCCGACATCAGTACCTGATTTCACAAATGCGTTTCTGGAAGAATGGTCAAACATTCCCATAGACACACTCCTAAACCTTGTGGATAGCCTTCCCAGAAGAGTTGAAGCTGTTATAGCTGCAAAGGGTGGGCCAACTCAATATTGAACCCTACGGACTAAGACTGGGATGCCATTAACTAGTTGCCTACCGCAGATAGCCGATGTGAGGGACCGCCGAGTGGCACCACTAGCACTCCACTGGTCAGGCGTGCCCAGAGCGCGGAGTCTAAGCCCCAGGGTACTTGTTCACCAGGGCCCCTGATGGTGGGGATGGACTTGTAGTACCCCGAGACCAGGTCGCCTCTGCTGAGCACACCTGTCAGTGGTAGGGGTGTTCGCCAGGGGCTCCAACCAGGGAGAGCCAGATGTGAGGAGGTCGGGTGACCCCGATGGGATGGATGGATGGATGGCTGAGCAAGTGCGTAGTCAGACAGGCCGAGTCGGTAAAGTAGAGGACGGTACGGTACAAGGGAGCAGGCAGAGAATCGTCGGGTCACACGCCAGGTCAGCAACAGGAGGTCAGATCTAATGGGGGGCATCCAGGGAGAGAGGTCAGGCAAGCAAGGGTCTGGGCAGGAGAAATCAGCAGGTCAATAAACAATCCGGGTCAATAAACTTACTAGGCACAGGTACAGGATCACAGGGAGCAGGTAAGACCAGAAGGCAAAGAAATGACAGCTCAGGGACCTTTAAATATCCCGCCCTGCGCTGCCATTGGTGCCCAGCGGGCGGCCGCGGCTTCTACTGCGCATGCGCGAACTCGAACGCCGCGGCCGGCCCGGACCTAGTGCCCGTGTACAGGGCGGAGCAGTGCGCCTGCGCCGGGACCATCGCGGCAGGGATCGAGGAGATCCCTGACATTGCCCCCCCCCTACGGGCAACCTCCGGATGCCCACCCGATCTCTCCACCACGGGTGATCACAAAGAAACCTCCGGACAAGTCTAGGTGCATGGACATTATGGGCTGGTTCCCACGAATTGTCCTCAGGGCCGTAGCCCTTCCACTTGATGAGAAATTGGGTCTGGCCCCCCCTTCGTCGGCACTTCAAGATTGCCTCCACCTCGAATTCTTCTTCCTCTTCAACCGTTACGGCCGTGCCAGGCCTAGCTGCATGGGTTCGGGAGCATCTTCAAACGGCAGGTTCAGGATGCTTGGCCTAGTATGTTGACCGGATCCCTGAAATGACCCCCAGGGATTTCCGCGACCCTGACCAAACCTCTCCAATCTGCGCTCCCGTAGCCTACGGTCAATTTTAATGGTGAGTGCAATCAAGTCCTCTAATGTCTCGGGCACCTCCACCCGGGCGAGCTCGTCTTTCAGAGCCTCAGAAAGGCCCATACGAAACTGGTGCACAAGTGCGAACTCGAATGATGGCTGCACTGCGGCCGGCCAATTCTGGGTGGACGTCATATGACGTCCTCCCAGAACGCGCTCTCCTGCGCGCCCCAGGGGGCGCGCACCCGGCGATCTCCATGATCGCTGTGTCCTACGGACACAGCTGATCACGTGATGTGGTAAAAGGCCAATCACAGTGGCCTTTTACCACGTGATCAGCGGTGTCCAATGACACGCTGATCACAGGGAGATGCAATTGCCGGTTCTCGGCTGCACTTTCCTCACGCTGTCAGATCGTGAGGAAAGTACTGCCGAGAACCGGCAGTTGTCAGAGCGAGGATCGGCACCGATCATCAGGGCACTGATGATCAGTGCCCTGATGCTCGGTGCCCAGCAGTGCCACCCACAAGTTCCGCCCACCTGTGCCCAGCAGTGCGCCCACTAGCTCTGCCCACCTGTGCCCAGCAGATCACCCACCTGTGCCCAGCAGTGCCACCTACCTGTGCCCAGCAATGCACCCACCTGTGCCACTCTGCAGTGTCACACACCTGTGCCCAGAAGTGCCACCTACCTGTGCCCAGCAGTGCCACCCACCTGTGCCCACCCACCTGTGTCCACCAGTGCCACCCACCTGTGCCCACCCACCAGTGCCACCCACCAGTGCAGCCCAGCAGTGCTGCCAGTCAGTGCCACCAGTCAGTGCCCAGCGGTTGTGCCAGTCAGTGCTGCCAGTCAGTGCCCAGCAGTGATGCCAGTCAGTGCCGTCTATCAGTACCCATCATCAGTGTCACCTATCAGTGCCGCCTATCAGTGCCGCCTATCAGTGCTGCATATTAGTGCCGCCTATCCGTGACACCTCAATAGTGCTGCCTATTAGTGCCGCCTATCCGTGCCACCTCATTAGTACTGCCTATCAGTGCCTTTTAGTGCTGCCTATCAGTGCCCATCAGTGCCGCCTATCAGTGCCCAACAGTGCTGCCTCATCAACGCACATCAGTGAAGGAGAAAAATTACCTGTTTGAAAAATTTTATAATAGAAACAAAGAAATTTTTTTTTTTCAAATTTTTTGCTTTTTTTGTTTATAGCGCAGAAAGTAAAGAGACCAGTGGCGATTAAATACCACCAAAAGAAAGCTCTATTTGTGAGAACAAAATGATCAAAATTTCATATGGGTACAATGTTGCATGACCGCGCAATTGTCAATCAAAGTGCGGCAGCGCTGAAAGCTTAAAATTGGCCTGGTAAATAAGGGGGTATAAGTGCCTGGTAGGCAAGTGGTTAAAGTTCATGTGTTTGTAAAGGCAGGCATCCTTTGAGAAAGAGACATTGTAACCCCTCTGCAGTCTGCATTGTTTTGATATGATTTTAGCTGCTATATTGTACTGATACACATCCGGAGGGCAAAGTTTTTTTTACCCTTTCCAGAGCAGTCACATGTTATGTATATGTATAAATATGTGCTGTGGGACTAAGAACATAAGGGGTTTTTATTAATAGTGTGTAAAAACTGTATGCTATATGGGTTTTATCACAATCAACCTAGTACACTACTTGATATGAATAAATAAAATCTAGTATTTTCATTGGTGCATGTGCATTTTTTTGAGCTGTACTACATCTAAAAAGCTCCTTAGTACCTTTTTTTTTTACTGTCTTTTAGACAGTGGCTCTTCTATATACTATTGATATACATTATACTTTATCTAATTAGTAAGCTGATATCCATTTTTGATCTCAGATTCCTTTTATGCTAAGACAATAAAACTATAATTTTATCTTTTCTTCAGTGGTTTGATCAGCAGCCTTTGGAAGTTTCTAAAATCTGATTGTCTGTATCAAACCATGGTATAGGATTTAGTGTTACTTGTTTGCCACTTCACAAATCTGAATTCTATCACAGAGTTTCCATGAGTGCTTTGACCACATTTTGTCTACAAAATATTTTTTTTCCCTCTTCCCCCTCCCCTCGCTGAGCTATATTTCCCTTGAGTAATTTGTTGAGTCTGTTAATGTGAGGTGAACGTTCTGATACATTCTTCCCATAATAGAAGCCTTTCCCCATCACGGTTTGTTTGAATACTTAAGTTTAATTAGGTTTTTTTTAACAACAAATTAATAGTGCTGTTTATTTGTATTTATGGTTTCTAATGAAAATGAAGAAAAGAAGGATAGCTAAGCAAATCTTTGTCATCTTGTCAACCCCCTTATTCTTTTCCTAGTAATTTGAGTTGGCCCCATAAGGTGGTGCCATGTGGAATCAATTCTCTTTTGAGGTTCTCTTTGCATTCCTTTGTATTGCTGTGCTAACATAAACAATATTACAGGCGATGTACTGGATGCTTGAGGCTCTGTGTAGTCATTCCAAAACCCTGCCATGAAATGATTTACAGCATCAACAGCAAACTTGTTTCTCAAATGACATAAAAATGAAAACAATAACATAAAAAATGCAAAACAAATACAGAGATGTTAGTTGCTAAGATATACCCTTCAAACGTCTGAAAAAGCCAGCTAAACTTTGTGTTTGTATCCAAGAGAATATGGCCAGGCTATCATGCATGCCTATGTAAACATAGACATTGCTTACGCTACCATATTTTCTTTAGCGTTTTACATTTGCTATGGATCAAAGATCTGATCATGCATTCATCTCAGTGCTTTCAACTTGGATGGGGCACTAAAGTGTCATGAAAATGTTGCACATGTTATTGTGACATTTACATGTTTTGCCAGCTTGTAGTAATATGGCTAACTTTTAAAGACTGGATCTCATAGCTTTTGGTGAAAATCTGCATGCCTCTAGTTTAGATCCTTTGATATCTACAGGCATTCTGAATAGATTCAACTTTAACCTGTAAGCGTACACACACACACACACACACACACACACACTAAGGCTGGCAATGCATGGGCCCGTTTTTTCATCCATTTTTTTTTGTAAAAACTGTCTCGATTCCCCCATCCACACATTCGAAGTGGATGGCGGAAACGGCGAAGCTGCACTATTGTACTGTGACTGTGTCAGAAAACACAGATCAGTGCTGCAGCCTATTGCCTGCATTAATGATCTAGCGCCTTTTATCTGATGGGGCGATTGAGCAGAAGTAGATAGACTTCTGTCCAACCATGGTGGCCACACATGGATCAAAATTTGGCCAGTCCTTGCTGAACCGGTCAAATTTTGTTCCATGTATGGCCAACTCAATACTCACTTTTGCTGTTTTCATGGTATGGGGGGAGCAGTTTTTCCAAAAATGTAGTGCTTAGACTTCAGCAGCTATGTATGGGTGAGCATGTGGTTCTTCATATAGGCGAACAGGTAACCTTTTCCTGAGAATACAGTGCTTAGGCCTCAGCACGCAGGTATGGGGAAATATGTGACCTTTGGTTTGGGAGAGCATGTGAACCATTCTTGTACCATTATTTTAAAATCATTCCATTCTATTTTATTATTATGAAAAAGTTAAAATCTATTTAAAGAGAAAATAATTACGTTCAAAAGTCTACCTTTTTTTTTCTAAATTCAAGCTTCCTTATGTACCAATATAGCATTAATGTGCTTCTTTTGCAAAAAGGATAAAGTGTTGTGTAATATCTCACACCAGCACTTACTTAGGCATTAGTCTGATTTATGGAGAACTTCTCCATTACGTCCTGGACAGACCTTGAGTTACAAAAACCAGGAAGACACAGGAAGTAGTATACCAGCTGACCTCATGACCTCATTAACACACACCATGCCACTGCCTTCCCCTCCAGGATATGGCTCATACCACTTGCACAGGTGCATGAAAATCTATTACAGTGATCACCATCCTCGCTAAAAACTCAGGCATCAGGTTTTTTTCTTAAAATTAGATATCTATGATCTAGACATAAAAATACCAATGTGTGTTTGTGCAATGTTTCATTCCCTCCTAACACCTCTTCTCTCACTCCAAGCAGTGACAGTAAAGTGCAATAGGGTGCGAGTAGCATTAAGCAACACACTGTCACCAGCAGTTCCTGTCCAGTTGTCCTGACTGTTCCTGGAATACATTACTTATTCTGACAGGTATTACCAATGATAACAGAGAACAGAGGTCTAATGATCGAAGGACGAGCACAGTGGTCCTTACAAATCACTCACTAGAATTCACCTTTTCACAGAACAAAGCAGAGTCTTCCTACTACTACTTTCAGACTACCTCTTTAGCATGTATTCAATTGTGTTTAAAGTGGTTGTAAAGGCAAGACATGCTTTTACCTTACTGCATTCCCTTCCCTCCCTCCCTAAATACTTACCTCACTCAATCCAGCTCTGTGCTTATCTGTAGCACTTCTCTCCCTGCATTCACAGGATAGAAAGACAGCAGCAGCAGTCATTGGCTGTCAGTCAAATCCTGTGAGCAGAGAGCAAGGGCCAAGCCACGCTGTGTGTGTGTCTATGGATGCACACAGCCCAGCTCGGGAGCAAGCTCACACATGAGCCCCCATAGGAAGTTGTTTCCTATGGTGGCATATGGAGAAGAAGAGCCAAGAGCGCTGACAGAGGACCCCAGAAGAGGAGGTTTCAATGCTTCTCTGAGCAAAACCATTACACAGAGTAGCTAAGTATGCCATCTTGTTTATTTTATGAAAAACTTTACAACCATTTTAAGGGGGCATTCTTCCACCCACTGACCACAAATGTATGGAGCATTCTGACCTCCAGTGTAAGGAAGACCTTCTTTCAATGACAACGCAACAGGTTATTCTTCTTCCTACTGATCAACAACATAAGAGACAGTTCTTACTTTTGCCACCAATGTAAGGGGTCATTACACTGACAACCAAATACAACAAACTGTAGATAAATAGTTTTCAAATACCACAAACTGTAGATAAATAGTTTTATACAAGGGTTCCCGTAGACCAGGAAATTATTTTAAGGATTAGTCCATAGTAATGCTGATATAAGCTGTTCTAATGTGACTATTAATAACATCCCTTGAGCAAGACCTTGGGCCCCATGAACTTGCATTGCCTAAGAACACAATTAACCACTTTCCCACCACACTATAGTAGGACTACTGCTACAGGGTGGCTGGGCTGTGCAAAATCATGTATATTTGCGCGTGCCATCCTACCAATGCCACCATTGGTGGCTAGGGATGTCAATCACCGCTGGCACCCGGCATTCACTGAGTAACATTGACAGGGGAGAGACCTGTGTGTAAACAACACAGGTCTCTCTCCTGCCAGCAGGAACATGCTGCTGTGTATTTCTCTGCCCAGCAGAGAAATACAAAGCAGCATGGCTCCCAAGTAAAACAGCACACAGCACATCATGTAAAACAGCACACTGTTAACCCTTTGATCGCCCCATATGTTAACCCTTTCCTTCCCAGTGTGATTAGTACAGTGTCAGTGCTTTTTATTAGCACTGATCACTGTATTAGTGTCATTGGGATGTCAGTGGCAGTTAGTCGGTTCCCACCCAGTGTCAGAATGCCCGCTGCAGTCCCACTATAACTCGCTGATCGCTGCCATTACTAGTATAAAAAAAATTAAAATTCCAATATATATACCACCATTTGTAGACGCTATAACTTTCACATAAACCAATTAATTTACATGTATTGTGATTTTTTTTTTAGAAATGACATTTTGGCCGAAATTTATGCAGAAATTAGATTTTTTATTTTTTTTACTGGATATGTTTTATAGCAAAAAATCAAAAATATTTTTTTCAAAATTATCAGTATTTTTTTGTTTATGGCACAAAAAGTTAAAAACGCCTAGGCGATCAAATACCACCAAAAGTAAGCTCTATTTGTGGAAAAAAAAGGACATACATATCATTTATGTACAGCATTGCATGACCGCGCAATTGTCAGTTAAAGTAACGCAGCGCCCTATTGCAAAAAATGGTCTGGTCAGGAAGGGGGTAAATCCTCTGGAGGGCAAGTGGTTTAAAGGAGAAATGGGAATCAGTGAGCACTGGGTAGAGAGTGAGGGTTGAAATTCAAGAATAATGTCCACTGTAACCTTTTTTTTTCCTAGGGACAACATGCTTTGTGTATTTATGCACCCCAAAAGCTACGGCTCCTCCCAAGATAGTGTAAGATAGAATCATGCTTGATCCAAGAAGGTTTATATCAAAGAGGAAACAGACAATTTTGTCCCTGTTTTTGCTTTACAAATACCGTAAGGTATGCTAGAAATGTGCACGTTTGGCTCTCACAAGGTCTGCAATTCATTTTCTCAGAAATACTGAAGGCATAAATCACAAGTATGCATTCTGTATGGGGCATATATTACTAAAACACAAAATGAGGCATGCAGTCTTACACCGAACTACATCATCATAATTAGATTTTGGTCCTTTTATATGACTGCTTACACATCCTTTTGTTTTATAGGGCAACTTTAGTTACAAGACTCTGAGCTAATAGGGGCATTTATAGCAATCATTTTTCTACACTGGTGGAAGATAATAATTCACTCTATTGCATGGCCCGGGAAATGGTCCCTCAGACTACTAGCATTGTGGAAATCCTGCACAACTTTACTTTCGACCACTTGACCCCCAGGCCAATTCTGACATTTCTCTCATGCATGTAATAATCTTAATTTTTTTTGCTAGAAAATTACTTATAACCCCCAAACATTATATAGTTTTACGCAAAAATCTTTGAGAATAAAATGGTAGGTGTTGCAATTTTTTTATGTTACACAATATTTAAGCAAAAGGTTTTTCAAACACAATTTTTATTTTTTGCAAAAATACACTTTAATCAATTTTTATAAACCCAAGTACTATATAATACCCATTTTTTTTGTAAAATAAAAAGATGATGTTATGCTGAGTAATTAGATACCAAACATGTCATGCTTTAAAATTGTGCAGCCCATGGAACGGTGACAAACTACAGTACATCAAATCATCCATAGGTAACTTTTTAAAAGCCTTTACAGGTTACCAGTTTAGAGTTGTACAGGAGGTCTGGTGCTAGAACTATTGCTCTCACTCTGACATTTACGGTGATACCTGATATGTTTGGTGCAATCTCGGTTTACATTAGCATGACCTATGTGTGTGTTTGCATTTGCACGTGAGCACGAGGAGAGAAGGGTGCTTGAAATTTTCTTTTTTAAATATATATATATATATATATATATATATATATATCTCCTCTGCCCTCCATAGCATTTGATCAAACTGAGATCAGTTTGATCAGATGGTTTGCAAGCCAGTAATGTTTTTTCAACAAACAAACCAAAACTGACAATACTTGTCACTTCCTGTTTTTGATGTCACAGCAAAGAGGCGGGAACTTCTATTTCTGCCACTCTTTTCCTTGAATGCAATCAAACTGGTTTCATTGTTACTGGGCTACCTGGTGTGACGGAAGACCTCGGTAAAGGCGGGGACCCCCTTCTGCTGCCTGTAAATGTGATCCAGTGGCTGTATAGCCACGCAGATCACATTTACATAAAACAGAATCGCCTCCTGAAAAAATGGTACTGGGATTATGGCCTCAACAATAATGCTGGCATAACCTCCTCAACATGAGGCAGTATACAGTTGTGCTCAAAAGTTTGCATACCCTGGCAGAAATTGTGAAATTTTGGCATTGATATTGAAAATATGACTGATCATGCCAAAAAATGCTCTTTTATTGAAGGATGATGATCATATGAAGCCATTTATTATCATATAGTTGTTTGGCTCCTTTTTAAATCATAATGATAACAGAAATCATCCAAATGGCCATCATCAAAAGTTTACATACCCTGGAATGCTTGGCCTTGGTACAGACACACAAGGTGACACACACGGGTTTAAATGCCAATTAGAGGTTAATGTCCCACATCTGTGGCTTTTTAAATTGCAATTAGTGTCAGTGTATACATAGTCAGTGAGAATAACTCAGCAGTTGAAATGTAGTTCCCTATGTGAAGGATTTTTGGTGTGGAAGAATTCATGTAAATGTACATTATGCTCCAGAATTCACTCTACATGGTACATCTAGGTGAGTTGTGTTTGGTGTTTTGGCGCACATGAAAAGGGCTTAAAGTGTATCCAAACCTCAAAACAAATTTTTTTATATATTGCAGCTATTACTTATGAATTGGCCAATTTTTTTTTTCAGGTATTTTCCTTTATTTTCACCTGGTTATATGGCCAGACTTCCTGTCTTAGGGTGGCTCCAGTCTATGGAGAAGCAACAGAGACAACTTTGGACAGCATCCTTGTCAATTTGGGGAAAGAGGAATGTTAGCCCAGCAGATTTAGATGGATTTACAACAAACTAACAAATCAAAGCTGAACTCCAGACAGCTAGTCAGATTGAAAATAACTCTTGAAATGACATTAACATGGTTAATGTTATATGAGACTTTAGTAATTGGGTTTACATTTACTTTAATGTTAGATCCAATGTCCACATGAATTTATATTTGAATGCTATAATATATTGTTTTAAAGTTTTTTATTCAATATCTTGAGTTTGTGAGTCAATGAGAACAAGCACGCAACAAAAAAAACAAAAAAAGAACAAAACTCTGACATCAGAGAAATCGTTCTGGATTTACCATAAAAGCCTTAGGTACAATACATATTTTGCAACCAAAAACGCCTTGGATTCCTAAATTCTATAGCTAATGGATTTCAGATGTCTGGTGTGCCGCTGGATTTTCATTTTTTTTTCTTGCAGAGCAATTTTACTGACAGAACTGCCTGGGAAAGATTTTGGAGTATTTAAGCAACACAGTTAGTGTGGAATGTTAAGCACTTAAAATATATATAGAGTTATATACAGTATATGGGAAAAACAAATGTCTAGTACTTTTCAAAACTTTTGATAATTGCAAAACATTTTTTTATATATGCCTATAGCTATAGAGCACGCCAGCAGTATTTTTGTGTCTGCAAAAACTATGGCTAAAAATGTTTTATTATTATTGTTATCACATTTATAAAGATGAGAAGTGGCAGCTTCACAGGCATCTTTGCAGTCACACCTATAACTAAGCATCAAATTAATATGTATGTCAAGGCAATAGAAAAAAAACACATAGTTACATAGTTAGTCTGGCTGAAAAAAGACAAAAGTCCAACCAGTTCAACCTTCAAAAAAAAAAAAGAAAAAAAAGTTATAATCCTATACCCACAGTTGATCCAGAGGAAGGCAAAAAAAAACCCTCAGCAAAGCATGATCCAATTTGCTCCTGCAGGGAAAAAAGTTTGGATATTCCCTGGATCAACTTTACCTATAAATAAACACATTCATCTGCATCATGCAGTACACCTTTGCAATGCATTAATATTTCCCAAGCTTTATGCCTTTAAAGACTCTGAAGTACAAATAAATATGTTTTGATCCGCCAAAACTGCACTGTTTTCGGTCCTGTCGTGGGCTGACAACACACAGGTTTGTGTAGACTGAGTGGTGTCAGCCCTGCTAGGTTGCATTTTGTAAACTTCTCAAACCCTCGTACTCTATGTTCTCTAGTCCAGGATAACAACTAGGAGGGCAATTAGGCTCTGTGAGAAAACATAGGAAGTGTGCACAGGACACAGAACAACTGTGTATTTCTGACAAAATCAACAGCTATTTTTTGCAGGTGTCATATTATATACTAATCAGACCAATGGTTTACACACACACGTTAACAAGGGTCTATGCAGCAACTGCCTAATCCTTCAAGTCATTATATTATTGTGTCACAATATACTTATCTAAAGCCAACTGCAGGACTTTTTTTCTATTCCTCAGATGTGAGCAGTTGCAAATACTTTGTATATGGCTGACTGTCTCTTGCACCTCCAACTTTCTGAGATGGTTAGGAGGGACACCTTGAGGACCATTCTGTATTGACTAATTAGTACTGAGAAAATACGGAAGCTTCCTTTGTTAATGCTGCATTTTGCTAATGCTTGTTCCTTGGATGTCAAGCTGATCCAATGGTTGCCAACTTTCTGAGGCACAGACATTGAACAAGTATGCAGATTGGTTGTTATGACTTTAACTGTGGGTGCTGAGGCACTATGAGTACTTAGGGTGCACTGTGAGCATTGAGGAGGCACTGTGAGTACTGAGGAGCCATGTCAGTTCTGAGAGGGTGCTGTGAGTGCTAAGTCAGCACGTTGAGTGCTAAGTGGAAGCAGTGAGTGCTGAGTGGGCACTGTGAGCATTGAAGAGGAGCTGTGAGAGAAGCAAGTGTTGGCTGTGACAGAGGGGTAGAGTATCAAAGGACACTATTGGTGTGAAATTCTCAAACATTTAGGACAAATAGTGCTAAAATTGGACTTAAATAAAATAAAAGCCTTTTAAAATTATAAAAAACATATGAACATCCTCAATACTTTAGTGGGAAATGAGTCCTACAGGAGTAGTGATGCGCCCAGTGCACATCTTGCTCCATGTATATGTTCTTTCAACATCTGTTTGAGGGTACATACTGCAGTGTGAGATGTAAGCAAATTGTTTTTTTGGAAGCCTACATCCTGGATCTACAGAATTATCTGGAAACACTGTGAAGAATCAGCAACCTGGATAGGAGTGCGGATCCTAACTGTGAGGAGGGTGTTGATATGGAGGTGCAGGTGCCAGAACTAGGTAGTTGGGTTACAGTTAGAAGGCGGGGTAGGGGGAAAAGTGTTAAAGAAACTAGTCCTGAGTTGATACAATCCAACATGCCACGTTGGGTGATGTTCGGGATAGTTTAGGAGTGGCATTGCTGAAGCAGACTACCTCCCCTAGCTGCCAGGGAAATGACTACTCCAGTAAGGATGGGGGCAAAATTACAAGCAAGGATAGACAGATACTGGTGGTAGGGGACTGGTTATTAAAAGGACAGATAGGCCATTTAGTCACAAAGACTGTGATCACCAAACAGTATGTAGGTTTGCCTGGTGCTCGGGTTTGGCAGTGTTGCGTGGTACAATTGACAAAGTCAGAGAAAGATGGAGCATCCTTAAAAATGATTTCACGAACGTAGGTGCTATACTACAGGAAAGGACCTCCAGGGTGGTATTCTCAAAAATATTGCCTGTACCCTGAGCCACACAACGGAGGCAGCATGATCTTAGAAAGGTTAACAAGTGGCTCAGGAACTAGTGCAAGGAGACTTCTAGGCTCATGGAGAATTGGGTTTACTTTGAGATCGTTTACTAACTCTATAGCAGAGACAGCCTCTATCTAAATGGGAAGGGTGCAGCTCTCTTGGGTGAGAAGATAGCTATAAGGTTGCTGGAACTTTTAAACTAGGATGTGGTAAGGAGGGATCAGAGAAAGGTATACCATGAAGTGAACAAGGGTCAGAGTATAAAGATGGGAGCAAAATCAGGGGAGAAAGGGGGCCTCAAACTAGATGATAGAAAAACTAACGTTTCCACGTCTAGCAGGCATGCTTAACTTGAAGGGAAACAAAAAGGTATGCAAGGATTATATGTGCACATGTATAAAATTGAATGGGGTATATTAACTATCCTGATATTGATTGGGCAGATGAAACTGCACACTCAGCAAAGGGTTGTCATTTTTTGAATGTAATGCAGGACAATTTCTTGAGTCAAATACTGGAAGCCACAACTAATAATAATTATCTGCTGAACCTACTACTTACAAACAATACAGAGCTGACTGCAGATGTGGAAGGGATAATTTGGGTAACAGTGATCACAGGGTAATTACATTTGCCATAAATTATAGGAAAAGGACACATGAGGGTAGAACAAGAACACTACATTTTAAAAGACACAACTTTAACTGCCTCCCACCTGCAATATAAGGAAATAAAGGGCGCAATGCGGTTCTTTCATTCTGGGAGGACATCATATGACGTCCTCCCACTCTAACTGCGCGTGCGCTCCCACGCAGGCATGCAGCGTGGCGATCGGCAGTGCGCTGTGTCCCTGGGACACAGCAGATCACTGATCAATGTTTAGAGCTGAACTCGTCGGCTCTGTCATGTGATCAGCTGTGTCCAATCACAGCTGATCACATGTAAATAAGGAAATGCCGGTTGACGGCATTTCTCTCCTCACGAGCTGTCATGCTGACAGCTCGTGAGGAGAAGAGAGCCGGTAATTGGCTTTCCTCAGAGGGGACATGTACACTGATCATCAGGGCACTGATGATCAGTATGCCCTGATGATCAGTGTAGCCCCAGCAGTGCCACCTGTCAGTGCCCATCAATGCCACCTGCCAGTGCCACACCAATGCCACATATCAGTGCCTACCAGTGCACATCAATGCCACATAGTGCCCATCGTAGCTACCTTTTAGTGCCACCTATCAGTGCCAGTCAGTGCTGCCAATCAGTGCCACCTTTCAGTGCCAGTCAGTGCCGCCTATCAGTGACAGTCAGCTCCGTCTATCAGTGCACATCAGTGCTGCCTATCGGTGCCACCTAACAGTGCCAGTCAGCGCCGCCTATCAGTGTCACCTATCAGTGCCACCTATCAGTTCTATATATGAGTGCTGCCTTTCAGTGCCCATCAGTGATGCCTGTCAATGCCCATCAGTGCCACCTACCAGTGCCTCCTCATCAGTGCCACCTATCAGTTTCAAAATTTTTAGTTGTTTTTGGTTTGTTTAGCAAAAAAATAAAAAACCCAGTGGTGGTTAAATACCACCAAAAGAAAGCTCTATCTGTCTCAAAAAAAATGATAAAAATTTCATATGAGTACAGTATTGCATGATTGCGCAATTGTCATTCAAAGTGCGACAGCACTGAAAGCTGAAAATTGGCCTGGGCAGGAAGGGGGTATAAGTGCCCTGTAGGCAAGTGGTTAATAAGCTATGCTCTGTACTACATGACACTAAATGGGATCACATTTTTTCAACAGAGAACACTGAAGAGAACTGGAAGCAATTTAAAGGTATTCGTCAGTGCATTCCACAGGGCAACAAATATAAAACAACAAAAGTTAAACCTGGGTGGATAAAGACTAATGTAAAAAGGCATATTAATGTGATAAAACCGTCCTTAAATTAATAATATAAATAGAAGAGTCATCATCATCATCATCATTCTAAAACTACAAAGAGTGCAATAAGAAAGTGTGATCAGCTAAAATAGATTACAAAAGACACATTGCTGAGGAGAGTATAACAATCCCCAATTTTCTTCATATATATTAATTGTAAAAAAAAAAATAGGTCAGACCATATTGGCCGCATACAGATGATCAGGGGAAGTTGGTCACAGGGAGAAGGCAACTGTTATAAATACATTCTTCTCTTCAGTTTATAAGAATAAAAAGGAGGGGTATAATAAACAAGACATTAATGTTAACAACATAAGATTGTGGCTGACAGAGACCAGTGTTAAAAAAAAGACTAGAAAAACGTAATTTGATCAAATCACCAAGACCGGATGACTTGCACTCAAGAGCTCTCAAAGAAGTTAGCCATGTTATGGCCAGACCATAGTTACTAATTTGTAAGGATAGCTTACTGACTGTAATAATACCAGCAGATTGGTGAAAAGCAAATGTAGTGCCAATATTCAAAAAAGTGCCAAGATATATACCTGAAAACTATAGATGAGCCAGGCTAATATCAGTAGTATGTAAACTATTGGTGGGAATGATAAAGGACAATATAAAAGAATTTGCTGATGAAAATAGTACTATTAATGGTAACTAACATGGATTTATGAAGAACTGTTTTTGCTAGACCAACCCTTTAATCTTCTGAGGCGGTGAGCTGTACATTAGATACAGGAAGATATGGATATAGTGTATGTAGATTTCACTACAGTATAGGTCTTTTAGCACTGATGGCATGGTATGTACCTCGATAGAAAACTGGTTGCAGGAGTGTGTCCAGATGGTGATGATTACAAGGCCCAATAAAGTCCTTATTTTACAAAATAGAATAGTGTAAAGCCAAATTGCTATATACTCACTGTAGTACCTGCTGCAAAGGCATTTAACTCATGGAGCAAAGAAGGCACATTTTCTTGGCCTTCCACCCCAGAGAGATAACTGCAGCAGTGCTAGCATTCTCTTCTCTCTAGTGGTCAGTGCTGAAGACGTTCTCTTTTTCACTTTTCAACAAAGCAAGACATTATCTCTGCTGCTGATATTTCTTTATTCTTCCTCCTCTTTTTCACAATGACAAGAGCATGTAGAGCGCTTAGCTTGTTGTATGACTGCAGGCAGTCAAAAATAAGAGCTAGGTTGCATTGCGATATGCTGAAATCACTGGTGGTCTCCGTGAGATGTGGTGCATAGCCGATACTTGCATTGTTCACTTAGCAGCTGGCTTGAAGCAGGATTGTATGGTGGTATGGTGACCTCAGGTCAGTCAATGATGGTGACTGCTGAGGTTCCTCCGATGCACCTGCTGCCTCATTTGGGCCACTGTGTCTCATACGCCCCAGGTGGGGGATGTGACTTTCCTAGGGACTGAACCTGGAACTATGGGTATAGCGGAGGACTCCCATTTGAAGTGTAACAAGTGAATCCTGCCCTGGCCAAGCAAAGATAGAGATGGAACCTGAGTGTGTGGTAAAACCTGAGGGGAATAACTGGGGCTTTGTCCCACTTTCCCCACAAAGCTTTCTTGGACGTCCGTCCTGCAACTGGCTTAACAACCTGGACACCAGAGGTTCTCTGGCAAGCCTGCGGGCTGAATGAAAGAAATCTAACCTAAACAGCACAGATAGACAAATCACCAGTTGCTGACTACCAAATAGAAAAATCCCAAGGGGAGGACACTGGCCTATTACTGTGTGTAAGGATGAACAAATTAAAAAGTATTTTTATAAACTTTATTCACATAAGATTAGTAGATTAAAAAACATGTATGCACCACATACAATAAAAAACCCTTATTCAACATAGTGGACTCCCCTATAACTTGTCAGTGTCACATATACAGTAATATGGGATGTGTGTAGGGGGTCCCCATCCACCAAGTTACTGCCTCAACGCTTTTTGTGGGATTGTCAGGAGAACTTCAGGGGGAAGTGATCTAGGATGATCAAAATACATTGTTTAGCATTTTATTTCCCAGGTAAACAATGCACTTATTTGCACAATATTAATAATATACTGCCTATTGTTTCACAAACATGTGATCCTAGCAGTCATTTTCTTGCACACACAACATGGCACTGATGAAAAGTGTCCAAATATTCATACAGCTATTTCTCGTATGCACCGTACATGTGTGTGTGTGTCAAGGTCCTACCTTTTCCCAGAGGTTATGTTACTCCATGTGCTAGCATCCATCTTGGATTTCTGCTGAGCATGATGGGAATCTTTTATGCCTTCAGGTCTCTGAGGTCCATCCCCCAGAGGGGTGTGGCTGAGTACATATAAGCCTGGGATCTGCACATGCTCTTTGCACTTGTGTCTTGTGTCTTTGTCTTGCTACAGCTCTGTGTATATGCTCGTGACTCTTCTGGTATTCTGACTCGGCTTGTGACTAAGACCATTCTCTGCGTTTCCCTTTGATCTGACCTTCCGTTGCTGAACCCGGCCCGTGACCTGTGATTCTCTGTCTACTGTTCTGTACTGTTTTGTCCCGTTGTTATTGACCCGGCTTGTCTGACTACGCTATTGTCATTCTCACCAACTACACGCCATTGGCGGCGGCCATTACCGCAGCTGGGGTGTCTCGGGGGCCGCGACCTGGTCCCTGGTTGCGTCAAGTCCATCCCCACCATCAGGGGCCCTGGTGAAGGGCAGCCTGGGACTTAGACTCCGCGCCCTGAGGGACTTCAGTCTGTTGGTGGTGGTTGTCGTCAGCCAGTGCGTTACCCTGCCACTAGGCCTACCTGTCCGTTCCACAGCCCTGCCCTGACAGTGTGTAAATGTCTGCTTCTTATTGTTCTAGGGTCTTGAATTAATGCTGCACATTGTGGCTGTCAATGGTTTGTTTTTTTGACACTATACATAACATTACAAATAAAGGAAAGCACATAAGGCTAGTACCGAAAAATGAATTTAATAGTAACGGGTCATATTCTCAGACAAAATTTTCATTTGAGGTCTCATGCACACTGGATGTTTTGACACTGCTGTTAGGAGTGTCTGGCTCTAAACACCCCTGAATATGCGTCCATGCACATAGATATTTAATATTTAAAAGTGCTGCGCAAACTGTTGGTGCTATAAAATCCTGTAAAATAATAATAATGATAATGCAGGGGTGTTTAGAGGCAGAAGAAAAACCCAAAGCCAGCATGATCACCAGCAAAAAAAATGAAGGAAGCATGTAAACACATCCAAAGGAATCTAAACACACATTAATGCTAGGTGCATCAAGTTCTTGAGCATCAATTAATTTCAATGGCTAGAATAAAATTTTTGTTTTCACCAATTAAATCAATTGACGCCCAAGTGCTTGACCTGCCTAAACGTGCCTAGATGCATTTACACGTATTTACAAGTGTCAAGCGTTTTTTTGTCAAAACTCTGGTGCCAGGAGGATAGGTGTCCAGGAGAGATGGTCAAATGCCCTGTGTGCATGAGGACTTAAACAGTAAACCATACAACTAGGAGACAACAGGAATGTCAGATATCTGTTTGCCGGGTCTAAAAAAGTTTTAATAGGTTGTTTTCCTGTTTGCACATTGAAACACACAAAGCTTTATTTGTGCAAGTTGTGTACTGCCTCCAACACATACAGGTAACACATACTGGCAACACATACTGCCTGTTGATATAAAAATCCTTTGGCACTCTTACATCAAACAATGTCTTTAGTCCAAAAAAGTCAACAAGAGAAAAATCAACAGGGTTGCTTTAATGTCCCAGCCCTCCCACACATATAATTACATTTACTTTGCTGCTCTGCCACTCTGTTCAATGCTGCTGAGAGGGCTTATTTATGGTGAACTGATTGCTTTGCTCTGCATGCACAAAAGACAGGTTTGCTTTAAAGAATACAGTAGGTCTATTCATATTTGTGAATGACGGCAACTGTAACCCCAACACAAAATGTGAATGTCCTTTTTTTTCCTTTCATTAAGCACACCCTAATGTATAACCATGCTTTGTGTTACCACAGGTGGGTTATCAAATAAAAGTACTATCCTACTATCATAAAAAGATGCATAATATGCACCCAATGTCAATCAAATTGATTTCCTCTCTCCAGTCTTTAATCGCTTGTTTCGCGTGAAGCATAAGCTCCTGATGGGAGGAGGGGACTATAATTTACCCTTTTCGATGGTGGCAGATAGACATGCTTTGGGTACTCGAACTCCACAACCTCGCATTTCTAAAAGCTCTCAACTTTTTCAACAACTTACCAGAAGACGTGCTTTATGCGACATTTGCCATGTATTACATCCTTTAGAAAGACAGACAATTTATGCGTTACTCCCACCCACATTTACTTCATTCACGTCTTGACTATTTCTTTCTGA
The DNA here is from genome assembly GCF_062004578.1 of Staurois parvus. NCBI lineage: Eukaryota > Metazoa > Chordata > Amphibia > Anura > Ranidae > Staurois > Staurois parvus. The sequence goes on from NW_028317809.1 coordinate 11,139,685, forward strand.
AAAAAAACATTGATTCTTTCCCTCTATGTTACTAAATTGAAAACCTGCCATTGACACCTTAACCACTTTTTGCTCAAACATTTACCCTCTAGAGTGGAATTAAAATCAACCTTATGGACTTATTTTGAGAATCTTAGCCAAGATGTTTCACTTAGTACTGTCTGGGAATCACATAAACAGTTTTTTCGGGGCCAATACATTGCTCTATCATCTACTTTATAGAAAAATGCTAATACACTTAAAACTGAGACAGAGCAGAAAATACAGGCCCTTGAAGTGAACCTCCATACATCCCCGTCAGTGCGCACTCTCCGAGAATTGGTAGATCTCTGTGCCACCCTTAAAGAACTTGCCTTGGGAGAAGATGAGAATACACTTGCTTGATTACAGCAAGTTTACTGTGATAAAGGCAATAAAGCCCATTCCCTTTTGATGAATAAATTGAAAGACAAAATTCATTCCTCGGCCACACAAGCGATTAAGGACAAAAACAGGACATATTTACCCAACCTCAATTGTCAGATTATTCAGTGACTTTTACTCCTTGCTGTATAATCATGTTGATATTCCACTTAAGCCATCAACTTTATCTCTACAAAGCTGATGCAATGGGGTGGTATGCCCAAGTCTTCTTCTTCTGACTTCCACTCTCTTAACAGGCCTATCACAGATGAGGAAATAGAGAATACACTCAATTTACTATCCAAACATAAAGCCCCTGGACCGGATGGTCTTCCATACGAGTATTACAAGACCTTCCTATCCTGGTCAGTTATTCAATGGCTTTCTACAGAGGACCTCTATCCCTCTGGACATGCAGAGTTCCTTTATTACCTTGATACCCAAGCCAGATAAGGACCATACCCTTTCCACTAACTACCTGCCAATTACACTATTGAATTTGGACTTAAAGATGTTCACTAAGTTGCTTTGTATGCAGTTGTATGCAATTGAATGAGGTCCATTCCTCACTAATAAATATAGACTAGGTGGACTTTGTTCTGCTCCTCTAGGCGGATGACAACACCAGTTGGGTGATAGATTTAATCTAGGTAGCCAACAGAGATAGCCATCCAGCTCTCTTGCTCAGCCTAGACACTGAAAAATCATTTGACAGCCTTAGTTGGCCCTTCCTCTTTGAGACTCTCAAGTATGTGGGATTCAAAGGGCCCTTTTTGAGGGCAATCCATAATGGCGCAAGTTAAAACTCCTTTGCGACATCTCCACCTTTCCCAATCACAAACAGGACATGACAAAGATGCCCCCTCTACCCCTTATTATTTGCACTTTGTATAGAACCCCTGGCAGCCCATATCCAAAATAACCTCGACATTCATGAAATCCTGATTAAAGGTGGCAAATTTAAAATCTCCCTTTTTGCAGACAATATTCTCCTTATCTTAACCCAGATCCACACTACTCCTCCTAATTTGCACAAAAGAATTGTACACATATGGGTTGCTATTGGGTTTCAAAATTAATTCATCTAAATCGGAAGTCCTTCCCCTAAATATTCCTTGTTCAGAAACCCAGCACCTGTCGACTATTTTCCCCTGCTCATGGAGGTCATCCTTGCTAAAATACCTTGGTGTTCACATCACTTCATCCTATGCCTCATTATACAAGGAGAATTTTCTCCCCCTTTTCAAGAATTTTCAGGTAACTCTTCTTAAATGAAAGACTTCTTGGATAGGCCACATCTTCTCTAATAAAATGAATATTTACAGAAACAAATACTGGACTCTTCTTTTCCTTGAAAGCAGTCAGTCTTTGCGGATCAGTAGCAAGAGCCCCTTATGGACAAGGAACTCACAGCCCCTCTGGAATCAATCTTGTAAACTACATGCAAAGATGTTTCCTCTCCCCTGTAGAACTGTTCGCAGCTCCACAGCCTGCAGACACTACCAGCTCCTGGCTGCTTTGATGATCTCCCAGGACAAGGCTAAAGGATTAAGCACAGTTCTGTCCTTTGAAAGCTTGCTATATGTAGCAGTCTTTCCTCCTGTGATTCCCTGGGTGAGCTGATGTACTCACTCTGTCCTCCTTGCTCCCCCTGCTCCCAGGGCTTAGTCCTGTTCATGCCATACTTCTGATCCTCCTGAGCCATCCCTAGCCAAGGCCAGCCCCCCTAGACCTAGGGGACCCCTCCCAGACCACTGACAGTCTCCTCAGCACTTCATCTTCCACCCGACTCCCCCACCCGGCCTCGCTATTCCATATTTATGGGTTGGTCCACCACTCCACCAGGGCCTCCACCTCTTGAACCCACTGGCTTCTGCAAGGTTCCAATGGTCCTCCAGAACCAGGTGGAGGCAACAGAGTCCCAACCGTAATCACAGCTACCATGAGTCTTACACAATAGATTTTCCTATAATATTCTAGTAGCACCCTACAGGGTGCTACACATAAGAATAATGAATAAAACTAACCATATCCACCCTCTCATTGGGTTTCCCACTTATTATTTAGTTTAGGCAGTTAAATGATGTCAGGCATTGACTAGTACTGTTAAAAAATGGTGAAAAGCATATATCTACACATACACAGAGATGGATAAATCAATGGCATAAACACATGTTTTTTGTAAAAACAAACAAAAAAAAGTCTCAGTATGGCAGTCTAGACAAAAATAATGAGATAATCAAGAATCTTTTCCCATCCTGCCTGTTTTTACAAAACATTCAAACTCTATTGTGCAATCTGGGTGAGAAACAAGCTTTCTTTTACCAGGTATATTACTTGCATAAGACCATGTCTGGTTGTAGCATCTGGTCAAACAGGAGAAACCCAGCTGTATATTCCTTGCAAGCAACAAAACTGGTTGGATTTAGTTTTTCTGTAGTTTATAGTCCCTTGCTTTTGCTTTCAAGGTGGCCTCCATCTGCATTGTATTGATCCTTGAGTGCCTGCTCTATAACCAACTGACTGACCACCTCATCAAAAATAACCTTCTTGATCCCCTTCAGTCTGGATTTCGCCCTCAACACTCCACAGAAACTACTCTCCTAAAACTCACAAACAATTTACTAACAGCAAAAACCAATGAACACTATTCTGTACTCCTAATTCTGGACCTCTCAGCTGCCTTTGATATGGTTGACCACCCCCTCCTCCTCAAAAAACTTTACTCACTTGGTATCCGTGACTATGCTTTTCATTGGTTCTCATCATACCTATCCCAACGCATTTCGGTGTCATTTGCAATTCTACTTCCTACTCTCTTCCTTTTTCTGTTGGGGTCCCCCAAGGTTCTGTTCTTGGACCTACTATTCTCAATTTACACCTCCTCCCTGGGTCAGCTGATAGCCTCCCATGGCTTTCAATATCACTTCTAAGCTGATGACACCCACATCTATCTCTCTACCCCTCAGCTCACAACAAGAGTCTCCTCACGTATCACTAACTTAATGACCAACATATCAGCCTGGATGTCATACCACTTCCTCAAACTTAATCTATCCAAAACCGAGCTCCTAAAATTTCCTTCCCCAAGTGCTCCTTCCCCTGACTTCTCTGTGAAGACTAATGGCACAACCATCAACCTGTCCCCGCATGCCAGAGTGCTAGTGTAATCCTGAACTTTGAACTCTCCTTTCAGCCTCACATCCAATCACTCTCCAAAGCTTGCTGTCTCAACCTCAAAATTTCCAAAATACGCCTTTCCTAACCAATGACACCACAAAGCTCCTAATTCACTCCCAGGTTATCTCTCGCCTCGACTACTGCAACTCCTTCCTCATTGGCTTACCTTTACACAGGCAATCCTCCCTCCAGTCCATCATGAATGCTGTCAGACTCATCCACCTTACCAACCGTTCAGTGTCTGCTACCCCTCTCTGCCATTCCCTCCATTGGCTGCCACTTACCCAACAAATTAAATTAAAAAAACTAACAACCTACAAAGCCATCCACAACTCGGCCCCCAGCTATATCACTGACTTAGTCTCAACATACCAACCAAATCGCTCTCTTCATTTCTCCCAAGACCTCCTGCTCTCTAGTTTCCTTGTCACCTCCTCCCATGCTCGCCTACAGGACCTCTCCCATCCTATGGAATTCCCTATCCCAATCTGTCCGATTATCTCCTACTCTGTCCAGTTTTAGGCGATCTCTGAAAATGTTTCTCTTTAGAGAAGGCTATCCTGCCTCCACCTAACAACTGTACATGTATTTTCTCCATCAGCTCTTCCCCCACAATTATTACCTTTTGTATCACTTGACCCTCCCCTTGTAGACTGTAAGCTCTAACGAGCAGGGTCCTCTGATTCATTCTGTATTCAATTGTATTGTTACTCTACTGTTTGCCCTAAACATTGTAAAGCACTGCGCAAACTGTTTGCAGTATATAAATCCTGAATTATAATAATAATATAATAATAAATAATAATATTGACTGATAATGATATGGTGATGAAACATTGAGGGAACCCCTTTTGATTTCTTTCAGTGATCCCTAGGGCACCTATATTCTTCTCTTTGAAACAGGGTACACTTGCATGGAAAGTTAATACTTCCCATAAGAGACTGCACACTGTCTGCATTAATGGGCCTATTAATTGCTACAAGTTTTACTATTGGTTTTCAGAACAGCTAAACACCATTGGGGATTCATAGTAAACACAGAAAGCTTTGGTGTAGCCTGTTTTGCTTTGTATACCTTTGTTTTATTCCTCACCTATTATGATGGAATAAATTACTTTAAATGCAGGCTTACTTTGAATTCTATCTTGGACTTGTTAATATTTACATCAGAATAGGAATTAGCTTTATTAGCCAAATATGTATAAGCGGGTTAGAACTAGCTAGTTAGGTGCTGCCCTGGACAGGAAATCTGGGGTTAACTTAGTTTCCAGGTTTTTCATTTGGTGGGATCTTTGGGTCCAAAGCACTGCACCTGTGGTTATAAAAAGTGACAAACGGCCAGGGATGGGAGTTCCCCTGCAGGAGTTTGAGAGCCTTGCTGCTGGCCCATGAGCCCTATTCCATGAGGGATACAGTCCCTTAGGAGCCCGAAAGATGCAAGAGCCATCCAAACTGGGGTTCGCCCTGAAGACACCTGCCAATGGGGAATGCCACTAATGAACCTTTATTCACATGGACTCTACCTTTGTAGGTACGCTGGGGCAGCAAAAAGCCTAAATAGGAGTAGGGATTTAGGGATAATAACTGTTGTACTGATGTTCTGTCGAACTGTCCTATCTGCTTTGGACCCTTTTGTACTGTGCATGATTTTCTACAGTAAAATCTTGAAACGTTACCTTTTCCTGGTCTAAAATCCTTGTGGGTACACTGCAAGTAACTGACAGTAGTGCGCAGTTAGTCTACAACTTAGGTCACTAACGCATGGGGTATGAAGAGCCAGCACATTAAAAAGTAATTCTAGTGCAAGATATACATGTGGTTGCCATGAGGAACGAAGGTACAGTCAGCAAGCAGTCAGTCATAAAAGTGTATCTGTTATAGGTGGAACTGCCTTTAGCCATGAGGAAGATGTTGTTCGCACTCCCTAAGATGCATTCTTTCTCCCACAGCAATCATAGTGGAACTGCACTGCAGAGCTCCCCATCCTGTACAGAGGTACGGAAGTTCAAGAGTTAATGTCAAGTGCACAATGGCTATGTACATGGTGGGATTCCATGCTGCTACCAGGATCAGTAGTGGGAAATGCTGGACAGGTGGCTGTGGTCGGTGTTTGGCATGGTCTGCCTATTTGCAAGCTATAGTAGGAAGATGTACTTTTACATGGGGACCCAAAAGGAACTGAATGACAGGTGTGCAAGTGTACATTGTGTATCGGTCATCTCTAAAATCAGAGGCCTGCCATAAGGTCGAGTATTCCCTCACAGCGTCCTCAGCCTTCTCCCAGGGTATTGGTGAAGCAGCACTAAACCAAATGTGCCCCATGTGTAGGAGAGTGACCCTGTCTCAGGTGCCTATCATAGCCAAAAAGTCCTCTTATGTGACCCAGACTTGGAGTCCAACAAGTTAATTGGGAAACATGGAGGAAAGGTCCACCACCACTCCCTTCGCTAGCCGCTAGCCCCTACATACTGTATATACAAAATACTAGGAATTTGTCTCAAGTTTCAGGCTTAGGCAGGCCATAGACAGTGCAGATTTCTTTCCTGCAACCTTGGGACAGTGCTGACAGGGCAGTCTCTCCTGCTGAGCAATTGTCTTCTCCTGGCAGTGGGACAGTGATTATTGTAGTGGCTATAGCAGCCACTAGTGATAATTGTGAGTGAATCCGGCTGGCTGGTTGCTCCCAAGCTGATCGATCCATCAAAATGGTACATTGAGCCTGCCAACACTGCTGAACCAGTTGAGATTCAAACCGTCTATGAAAATCATACATAAAATACAGCTTTTGAAGTGATCATATGGTAATCTGATCGTTAGTACACAGCATTTGTCTAAAATTATTTGAAGGGACAATCTTTGTTTAATCAGTACACTATTCATCTGAAAATGATATAAGTATACATTACAATATGTGACATCACTGCCGAATTTTTATTCTGTCCTACAAAAATGTTCATAACTTTAGTAACCTTTCCATTATCGATATGAGACTAGCATGCAAAGAAAAATGAACAATCATTTGTCTGATATTCTCTTCAGGCTTTAGACATGGTGGGGTTTATTTACTAAAGCTGGAGCGTCCAAAATCAGACTCCCTTCTGCATAGAAACCAATCAGCTTCCAGGTTTCATTGCCAAAGCTTCATTGAACAAGCTGAGGTTAGAAGCTGATTGGTTTCTATACAGAAGGGAGTCTGATTTTGGACTCTCCAGCTTTAGTAAATAAACCCCGGTGTGTCAAGATGACAGAAATAGCCTAACATTATAGAGAAATTATAACCCGGGATTTGGTTTAGGAATTTTGGAAGTGTAAAATTAAGCTCTAACTAGCAGGGCTCTCTGTTTCCTCTTGTACCAAATTGTATTGTAAGTGTAATGTCTACCTTCGTTTTGTAAAGCGCTGCGCAAACTGTTGGCGCAAACTGTATAATAATAAAATTACGGTGGAAGGTTTCTTGTCATCAAAGCATTTATGCAGATACCTCCACAACTGTTTTATCTTGGGTAAACATTAGTGACAGGCCAGTATTTTTTTTTAGCCGGTCTGATAACTATTTTATTTGTCTTCAGTCCAGTTGTCTACAGGTGCCCACAGACATGATAGACATGGACCAGGAACATGGTCATCATTGCTCATTTTTGGCGTTAGCTAAAACTACCCATATCTACTGCCCATATCTACAAAGCACAGGTTTGAGTCAGCTGCATCTCTGCCCAATATAATCCAGACCCCAGATAAGGCACACCTTACTATTTCTTTCCTTGACACAGCTGCTGGACACAGTAGGACCCATTTTAGAATTCATAATAGGATTTGGTAGCAGACAACAAAAGTTCACAGGAGGGGGCTAAACAACTAGCTTCATTACCCTGCTATGAAAATGGACATTTCAATGGTTGGTTCACACATTGCTGCAAAAATGTGAAATTGCCTAATAAAGAGAATCACACCTTCAGCAGGGCTACTGTGTAAACAGAAGTAGATGAATGCAAATGCAATGTGAGTGGACTCCTTATACAAGGTGACATGACCCAGCTGTGAAGAGGGCTTGTTTAATGTGGTGTGCAGTTTACCTGCCACAAAAACCTCAATGTTTGCTGAGAACAGATGACTTACAGCTGTTTAACATCAGTTGTCCCTGGAGGCAAATAGTGTAAAAATTAACACCACCTTCTGGTATACTGGTTAGCTGGAAGTAGATGATACATTTATAGCTCTGGTGATGTTAAAACCTTTGGGGAAACTGAGACATCCTGCTTATATGGGCTAATAAACAGCTAATGTAGTTATGATTATAGCGCTGTTAGTATAGTAATTGAGGTAGAAATATGAAGGTGCTTTATAGGTTTGTTTTCTGGGAAACAAAAATGACCTATTGTGTTTGAATGATCATTTTACCAGTCTGTAATCACACGAAGAATGTCTATGTCACTTGACTCAGTATAAAAGATCAACAAACTGTTAGTAAACCTGCTCACACAGAACAGCTAGCTAACACACAGCTTTGGTATTGTTCTCCTTCACAAAAGGCCCTTCAGATCCTCCTTAGGTTCACCTCACTGTCATATCTTTGTTTGCTCCCATTTGCCCTAGTGGTTTTACATCAAGCTTTTTCTAGCCTGGAATTTTGCACGATACATTCAGTAAATAAGCCTCGTCAGACTCTTTTTTCAGCTTTCATCAAATCTGTCTACCCACTTGAGCTCCAGCGACATACCCGTACATCGCTGAACTGTTGGTGGTTATATGCAGCTGTAGACATCACCCCGATACAGTTTTTTAGAGGCGTCTCCCTTGTAATAGCAATCAGAGTGGCTAACTAGCTACAGTTAAATACAAGCAGTGGGAGGGGACATTCCACGTGCCCCCCACCACCACCTTCTGCCATCCCCCCCGGGAGACCTGAGCAATCAACTAGCATGTCTGCCAGCTGGATGGAGAGTTGCACAAAGCCAGAATTTGCTTTGACATCCTCTCCACTATAGTAACCCAAAAGCGATGACCTGTCATCACTTCCGGTTTACCCGGATCAGGGCCGTGGATAAGGGGGAACCACCAGTCCTCATGTATGGGGCTCAGACCAGCAGGGGGCCTAGGCAGTTGGGTGAATCTGATGTGGACAAGGAGGGTGATTGAGGGGGAGCAATTACTGGAACCAATCCCCTGTATGGCTCTCTCTGCAGCAGCTGAAATCCAGCTTCTTCTCCTCTCCTACCCGCTGGCTTTCAGCTGCTGCAGAGGGAGCCATACAGGGGATCAGTTCAAGTAATTGCTGCACCACCCATTTCCCTCCCTGAGCACCATACGTTTCCCCTGCTGCCCAGGCCCCCCCTGTGTGCCCCACAGTGCTGCCAGCTTCCTCCTTTCCTTTCCACCGGCAAACACACAATAGGATCCTTTGTGACAGAGAGTGGGGAAAGGACCAGGTAAATATGTAATATGTTAGATTTACTAGCCCTTTCCTTTCTTTAATGTACACAATGAGTGATTTGTACCATGCTGTATCGATTTGGGGGGGGTCTCTCAGATTGGCTGTATGGGGCCCCGTGGTGTATAAAAGCAGCCCTGACCCAGATGTCAACAACGCCATTTTTAAAAACTCAAAAGCATTTGAAAACACCAATTTTGTTGTTTTGCGCTTAAAAAACTGCAGAGGAGGGATTTGGGGTCTTGTTGACCACAAGGTCCCTCCATAAAGAGTACCTGTCACATGCCAATTGCTGTTACAAAGATGTTTACATTCCTTGTGACAGCAATAAAAATGATAAATAAAATTAAAGCAACAGTGTAAAAATAAAAAAATACAATAAATGTATAATTTAAAAAAAAATGTAAGTGCTCCTGTCCCCCCATGCTTACACACAAAAGCAAACACACGTCGGTCCTGCATGCGTGCAAGCAGCCACAGATGTGAGGTTACACTGCAAACGTCAGATCATGGGCAGTAATTCTAGCACTTGACCTCCTCTGTAAATCTAAAGTGGTAGCCTGTAAAGGCTTTTAAATTGTCGCCTATGGACAGTAAAATTTATGGCGTTTGTCGCCATTGCACGGCATGTGCAATTTTAAAGCTTAACATGCTTGATATCTGTTTACTTGGCGTAACATAAATGTTTTATATTGTACAAATTGGGTATGTATTTTGCTTTTTCACACTTAAATTAAAAAAAGTAAAATTTTTCCCAAAAAAATTGCATTTGAAAAACCGTTATGAAAATACAGTGTGAGATAAAAAATTCCAAAAGCCACCACTTTATTCTCTAGGACCTCTGCTTTTAAAATGTATAATATTTGGTGGGTATAAGACATTTTTAGCAAAAAATACTGATTGTAACATGTAAAAAAAGTGCCAGAAATGGCTTGGTGGTTACTTTAAAAGTGGTTACTTTAAAGCAGGGGTCCTCAAACTACGGCCGCGGGCCACATGCGGCCCGCCGAGGACATTTATCCGGCCCGCCGGACAGGGGTGTATCTGCCGCGAGGCAAGGGACTAGGTTTGGCAGGTCACGACCTAAAATCATCGGGAGGGCAGCCACCGAGCAGAGGCGTGCAGTGTCCTGTCTCTCCGCCCTCTCCTCTCCGAGCTGCGGAAGTTTCATGTGTGTGAATGGGGCACGGAGAGCGCCGCTCCTTTGTGTGCGATGATCGGATCAGGTAGGATGGGGATGGCTGGGGATTTACACCGGGGTGACATGTTGTCTGCCAGCCTGGGAGGGGGGAGGTGAGGAGGGGACAAGTTAGTCTGGAGAGCGGCACTTCTCACCAGTGGTGGACTGACAACTCATGGGGCCCCCGGGCAATAGGGGATCATGGGGCCCCTGCGTCCTTGCCCAAACTCAAAAAAGCCTATGAAAAAGGCACAAGGGGCATCTCATGGGGCCCCCTACTTACCCCAGGCCCTCAGGCAGTGCCCGAGTTTCCAAATGGTCAGTCCGCCCCTGCTTCTCACACATCTGGGACCCCTGGCTGTCACCAGGATATGAAGGTGACTCCGGACTACACATCCAGGGAGGGGGCATTCCACAGGAGGACCGACACACTCCTCATATATGGAGTCCATCCTCGTTATCAGTATTCACCCAAAACTCTCTGTGTTCTGCTTCATACATGGGGGGTCAGTGTATATAGAATAGATGGGGGAGAGGGGGGGTCAGTGTATATAGAATAGATGGGGTCATGGGGGGGTCAGTGTATATAGAATAGATGGGGTCATGGGGGGTCAATGTATATAGAATAGATGGGGTCATGGGGGGTCAATGTATATAGAATAGATGAGGGGGTCAGTGTATATAGAATAGATGGGGTCATGGGGGGTCAGTGTATATAGAATAGATGGGTCATGGGGGGGGGTCAGTGTATACAGAATAGACGGGGTCATGGGGGGTCAGTGTATATAGAATAGATGGGGTCATGGGGGGTGTCACTGTATATAGAATAGATGGGGTCATGGGAGGTCAGTGTATATAGAATAGATGGGGTCCTGGGGGGTCAGTGTATATAGAATAGATGGGGTCATGGGGGGTCAGTGTATATAGAATAGATGGGGTCATGGGGGGGTCACTGTTTATAGAATAGATGGGGGGGTCAGTGTATATAGAATAGATGGGGGGAGGGGGGTAAGTATATAGAATAGATGGGGTCATGGGAGGGGGTCAGTGTATATACTTTATACACTGACCCCCCATGACCCCATCTATTCTATATACCATGACCCCCCATGTATGAAGCAGAGCACAGAGAGTTTTGGGTGAATACTGATAACGAGGATGGACTCCATATATGAGGAGTGTGTCGGTCCTCCTGTGGAATGCCCCTTCCACGGATGTGTAGTCCGGAGTCACCTTCATATCCTGGTGACAGCCCGGGGTCCCAGATGTGTGAGAAGTGTACACAGATCTGACCCAACAAGGTGTCCTGCATTTACCGTATATTTCGCGCCATAAGACACACTTGGGGGGAAATGTCTGTGCATCTTATGGAGCGGCCAGCCCAGTATTCCCGCCGCCGTTGTATGTCTGCAGTCTCTGGTCATCTCATGTACTATGTCCGCAGTTTCTGGTCATCTCCTGTACTGTGTCCGCATTTGTTTATAGTTTTTTTTTTTTTAAACTATAGTCTGGCCCTCCAACAGTCTGAGGGACAGTAAACTGGCCCCGTTTAAAAAGTTTGAGGACCCCTGCTTTAAAGGCAATCCCAACAGACATCAGGCTCTGTGCATAAGGACAAAATGTTATTTGATTCCTCCATCCATGCTAAACAGCATGAATGAAGGAATCTTCCCTGCAAGCTACTGTATACCTGAACAGTGACCAAACCTGACAGGATAGAGTCATTGTTTGGCCGACAATTTTCCATCTGGCTCCTTTTTTTAAATTGAAGTTTATAAAAACAGGTGGTGCACTTTACCTAAATTTCATATGACTCAGCAGCAATAGGCCAACATTCAAGCCGTGTATGGCTAGACAAAATATTTATTTTTGAATTAAATAATAACTTAATGAAACACATGTCAAACATTTGTGTTTGTTTACATTGTCATATTTTTGTAAATGAGTAAAGAGTACTTATTCATATGGAGGGCTTTCAGATTCCAAAAAGTTCCCTGTCACAGATGCCCCACATCCACCAGGTCAAGGATGCGGAGAAGAAGCCAAGAAACAATATGGGAGAGGGTGCTCTCCCCATGTTGAGGGAATGTGGCCTGGAATAGTTCAGAAGGGGGGCTGCATGCTCGCTGCCCCCTCTTTTCTGGCATTCCAGACTACATTCTCAGATATGGATTTTGGGAAATGGGGGTAAAAAAAGCATTGTTCTCCCCAAACATCAAACCAGATTCTTATTCTAACACATAGTCTGGCCAGGAAAGGAAGGCGGGGGCTGTGAGCGTGCACCCCCACCAAGCCACATCCCCTCAACATGGGGAGGGTACCTCGCCATCTGGACCCTCCTGGCAGAGTACCTTGTCCTGATGTTGATGCGGACAAGGGCCTCTTCTTAAAACCCTGGCATGGTGTTTTTGGGGGTCTGTGAGGGGATGTATCAGAATCTGGAAGCCCTTTTTAAAATAAGGGGGCAACCAGATAGCACCTTCCCACATGAATAAGTACTGGTTACTCATTCACAAAAAACTTTCAGGGTAAATGAGAACAAACACCATGACAAAGCCATTTATTAAAAAAAAGTCCCATTGTGTAAAACCATTGTCAATTATGTCATCCAGTGATATAGATCAAGATGAGTGACACCACCTGTCAAACACAGTCAATCCCAATGACTACTCACTGCAAATTACAGCTCAGGGTCCCCCACAGCTGAATGAAAACAAAGGGGTGGGGTTTCCCAAGTGAAGTCAGTCTACAATGGACATAGCAAATCTCCGTCAGGAGTTGGTGTGACATTGAATTGGCGTGTTTTTCATTTTGGTGGGTCATCAGGCATCGTTCATTGTGACTGACCTGAAACTACATTGCAGGACAACATGATTGATGATGGATCATCAACATGATTTACATTGTGGAACTTTTTTTTTGTAATTATTAATATTATACAGGATTTATATAGCGCCAACAGTTTGCTCAGCGCTTTACAATATAAAGGGAGACAGTACAATTACAATACATTTCAGTACAGAAGGAATATGAGGGCCCTGCTCATGGAGCTTACAATCTAAAGGAATAAGGATTTTGTCAAAGGTGTGTGTGTATTTTTTTTGTGAATGAGTAACCAGGGATTCTAATAGGTCCATCTCCACAGTCCCCCACATCCACAAAGCCAGGGTTGTGGGGAAGAGGTGCTGGTCCTCATCAACATGGGTTGTCCCCCTGTCAAGGTATGTTGAGGACAAGTGGCCTGGTATGGTTTAGGAGAGGGGGTGCATGTTTACTGTCCTCCACCTCTCTCCTGGCCATCCAGGCTGAATGCTCAGATAAGGGTCTAGGTTTGATTTCTATTTTTTTTAGAATGGACTTCCCCCAGAAAATCCATTAAAGATAGGGGTTTGTTATGTATTATTAGAGGGAACCCCACAACCTTTTTTTTTTGCATATGGTCCCCCATAACATCTAAGATAAGGGTATAGTATAAATGAAGGGATTCCCCAGATGCTTTGTTTACAAATATATTAAAACCCTACTTTAAAAGAAGGATAAACTAAAAATGATTTCATATAATAGATCAGCATAAAATGAAAAACAAAATTTAAGGTGTGCTTATATTCATGCAAATGTGCAGATACATGAAATCATAGTAAACTCAAAATTGTATAATGGAATAAACCAGCACAATAGGTATCAAAAAGACCAAAAGTCCAATGTGTCCATAAATGCATGCAAATGTACACATATGTGATTATATTAAACTTCCAAAATATATAGTCTTTCCAAAACTTTCCACTGTGTTTGTGACTCTGAATTTTTTTTCACCACTTGTTAATATCCCTTCACCAGCACTCATATGTTCTCACCTTATATTCAGACCCAATAATTATTAGGTCTTTTGTGCTTGCCCCTTTAAGGGGGGTATTCTATGCCTGTTATCCCTCTGCTCAGCCTCCAGCTGTTCCTTAAATCCATCATATATGCTGCCTTTTCTCCTCTATGTAAGTTCAAAGTACACAAATCGAATGATTCTTCCCAGCAGCAGAAAGCAGTGGGCAGGGATCTGATGTCTGCAGAGCTACAGCACAGAGCTCCCTGTAATCTGAGAGCTGAGTGGAGGGAAGAAACACACCCCCTGTACACAGGCTCATAGAAAAACAAACAGAGCTGAGGCTATGAGTCACCTGCTATGTGCTGGAGGGGGTGGGCCCAAGACCCCGTGGTTTCAGAATAGAGTCTTGTCAGTGCCTCATGTAGGAAACAGAGGGATTAGAGATCAGCGAGAAATGCCACTCAATGCTTTTTAATTGAGACAAGTACACACTATAGAAGCATGTGCTTTGTTCATTTTGTAGGTATACAACCATATTAAATATCATCAACAATAAACAATTCTGGACTAAGAAGACAAACATTTTGGTGTTTTTTTATTTGGTTTCAAATTGAATTCTACCCCTTTGAACCCCTCCCCTTGGTGTGGAGCTTTCAAGGTCTTCCATCAAGTCTCATTGCTACCTTTAGTTTGATGGGTGAAAGATCAGACTCCAGAGCTTTCCATCTATTCTTTTTCAAACTTTATAACAATGTTTCCAACACATGGGTTATAGGCATCAATAGGACAGGAAGACATAAGCAACAATAAAAACATAGGAAGTCTAACTTTACCCTACTGTACTAAAAATGTTTTTTTTTTAACTGTCTTTTTTGTATAGCGTTCCCCTCATTTCTTGTCCTCACGGGAAGTGAGGACGAATCTGTCAAAAAGGGCACAGATGTAAAGAAAACCTGACAGGGGTTCCAACCAAACTAAATGAAATTATTTAGCTGGTTTTACACATTGCCAGGCATTTATGCACTGAAGTCTAACACCTGCAGGATGGTTCACAGAGATCACAATACTCCTTCTTACAATGGCTTCAACCACCTTTCTCTCAAGAAGACTGACACCATATTTGTTTGGGCAATATCTTGGGGTAGCATCTCCTAAAGAGTAACTCCACTTTTGTTGAGAAAAAACATTCCCTTCTGGGTGGTCTATGTACATTGCAGGGATTTTAACAACTTTGTTGCAGATTCCTACCTTTTGTTATTCTGGAGAAATAGCTGTTGGTTTGTAAAGCACTACACCTTTAGGAGTCGCTGAGTTATGGGTCCCCCTAAAGCTCTGCACAGCCAGGCAACACACATTTTTCTACACTTTGCATTCAGAGTCAATAAACAGTCTTTGAGCTTGGTTCTACATATTCTATTAAGGCGTAAAACGTGGATGGGGTCTAGGGGTATATGGGATGCCCAAGGAACTGTGAAACTTTAGGACGAACTTCTCAGTAACATTGTACAAAAATGTGGTCTAGCAAAAAAAATGGAACACAGTCTCTTTAAGGAATGCTATAGTCCTTTATAGTGTATCTCCTCAGACCCTGGACGAATCTTCCTCTCCAACCACCTGTACTGAAGGTATCCCTGGGCAAGGGGATCCCAAAAGCTTGCAGTTAAGCAGTCCCAGGTGAAGACTAGTTGGGTATTGCACCTCCCCACCCTCTCCCCTTATCTGGCCCAGGGGGTGTGGGAGTACTCACTCTGTCCTTTCCTGCTTGCTTGGTGGGTTGGTGACTGCCTTCAAGACTTATGCTGGGCTGGCTCCTTTCCTGCTTCACAGGCTGTCCTCCCAAGGAGACAATGGGGCAGAGGAGATCCTCCCTTCCAGAATCCTGACTGTAGGTGGGCTCCCCCTCCCGGGCTCCTCACTCCAGCCTTCCTCTCAGTTCCTCTTCCACCTGAGACTGCCCACTGCTTCCTAGGCTCTGCCACATTTGAGGGTTGTCCTGGTCATCATCCTCCTGCCTGGGGATTGTCCAGGGTCCCTCAAACATGCAGGTCTGGACTTTCTACCCTCCTTCACCCCTGTTCCAGAAAATTCTCTAAGTTTCTGGAAAGGTGAGAGGGCTCCAGAAGCCCTGACCTGTTAGAGCCTCCCAGCCTGTCCTGAGGTGAACTCCTGCCTCACACCCAGGTTGACTCATCCCAGACTGCTACTCAGCCTCTATCTAACAAAAAATAAACCTAGCTAGCTTGGAGGGCATTACATTTGTCTATATCCAGAGTGAAAATGTATGGAAGCGATTACATAATTATCAATCAGCTGCTGCACTTGCAGGGTTCTAATGAGGAAATTGGCAAGGTCTGCATCCCTTTAGATGTGATTTCCCTTTGGGAGTATCTCATAAAAAAATAGTTTTTTTGTTGCAGGGGATGCCAAAAATCTGACTTGTATCTTAGTGCAGACCTCTAGGAAAATCAGTAAGCCAATCACTATAGCAGGAAATGATTTTTTTTGGGGGGGTTCTATACACCAGATTGCATAGCATTTTACAGAAAATTACAGTGCTGCAGATTAAAAAGGTAAGGTTATTTTTTAATAACATTCAATTACATAATGACTTGAGTCTCAATTGTAGACGCTATATTAACTTTTTTGTAATTTGCTATTTTTTTCCCCCACAGGAGTGGAGTTACCCTTTGAGTCTACTGTACTACCTGGACAAGGATAATGGCTCAGAGATGATACATTTTTAAGCCTTGTACACACAATGAGAAAATTGGCTGAATTATCCTTTATTTTTATGCTAGTCTCAATGAATAGGTTACTATAGTTATGAAAATTCTATAAAAATTCTAAAAATAAGACAGACTACAACTCCCGCAATGATATATTGTATTGTCTTGTAAAATTATTTCGTTTCTAAGAATGCACAGTCTTGGTCACTTGTTTTTTTTCACGAACAAACGCTGTACTGATTTAATGAAAACCATTCGTTCTATTATCCTATGAGAAAAATGTTCATGCTTGTCCTTTCAGATAATTTCTCATGAATTGTAATGATCGGTTCTCAAAAGCTGTATACTAACAATCAGACAATCGCTCCGAATGCGGTATTTTTCGTCTGATAATCTCATTGCGTGTATTAGGCATTTGTGCTGGTACAGTATTGTTTATGTGCTTGGCTTTGCCTCCCTGCTGCCTCTGGACTGCATAAAAATTACAATGTTACCAGAATTCCAGTGAGTGATGACTGGGGTAGGGTAGAATGATGAATATGTTTTCCTGTGCCTTCAGCAGGCTGATGACATAATTTCCCATTGATGCTGCTCTCAGGCTTAAGGAGGGTGACTTGAGTGCAGCGCAAAGATTTTTAACCAGTTTAGCTGTTGCACTCGTACACCCCTTAAGGACTAAACAATTTTTCAATATCTGTTATGCTGCATATATTGTTTTTCAGGTCAAACAATACTTTCTTTTGGTCATATTGTCTTCAAAAATAAATTAAATTTTCCTGCTAACTATAGACAAAAAGACATAAAAATTTTTTTAAAATGTACTTTTTTCTACTTCAAATTAACGACACCCAAAAAACAGTTTGCAAAACACAGTGCAATTGGCTGATTGGCTGATTCCCGTGTGGCAAAAAAATTGCATTCACCTTTTTTCGTGCTGGTGTGGTGCGATTTGAGCCATACAAAATGAATGGACTCAACTGGCACTGCAAAGAATCACGTGATTTGAACAGAAATGTGGTCCGATTCCTATCATAATCACATGTGTTTTCCACATCAGTATGAACCTAATCTTATTGGCAGCAAAGAGCTAATGTATAAATTAGATACCAAGAGAAGACCAAAATACAGCTCTAGGGACTGTCAAGGGTTGCCACATATCTGCTTGTTATAAAATATGTTTACTGATGTCTGTGCCTTACTGCTACAGTGACTGATTATTGTCACAGATAATAATACTGCTACAGATAATGATTATTAATGGTTATAATCATTTTTTATATTACTTATTTATATTTTTATAGAGTTTTTCCCCTGAGGAATGTCTTTACCTGCTGTTGGGGCATATAAAGAGGCAGCCATCTTGGGCACGATCAGGAAAACATCAAACTAGAGCCAATTTTAGACAGGAGGCAATTACTCAACCAGCATGGTTTTGGAGCAAGAACTGCTTCCCATATTTCTTATTTTTAATGGGGTCACAAAAAGAAAAACAAGATAGAAATTTTAAAACAATTAAACAAAAAAGTGCCTGGATTGAAACCTTAAAGTGAACCTGTGCCCAGCCTATACACACTAAATTACTTACATATTCTGAACTAGCAGTAAAGACATTTTAAAACAAGCCATCATTCAGCTCTGTAGCCAAGCATACAGATAAGGGGGGACACGGGACCAAAACTCCCCAAATCATGTGTCCTTGGTGCAGGCACAGTAGCTTGGAGCCACACAGCTCAGGAACTGCTTTGTAGTTGTGCCATAGTTACTTTTATTCCCCAGCCCGGGGATTGACAGGCCTTTAGTAGAGTGTGGGGGAAGCCCCGCTCACCAAACCCATGGGGAAAGAGGAAAGAAGGAGTTCAGCTAGAAAGTAAAGCACTGCCTACAATCCATGGAAATCAGAGCCAGGGAGAGCACCAAGGGGACAGACAGAGCAGAGCCACAAGAGGGCAGTGTGATGGGTGGGGAGGGGGAGAGAGAGAGGATGGGCAGGCGCATCAGAGAGGCTATGTATCCAGCTCTGTCCTCTGTTGATCATCAGCAACACCAAGGGAGAGGAGTTTGGGGTCTCTTACCCCTTTCCTAGACCAGCAGCTTAGCGTTTTAACAGTGTTTGTGAGATTGGTTGCCATCAAGAGGACATCTTCAATGCATTGGTATGGTGGATGGCCTGTAGCCACCCTTGTTTGTATTAAAATTTGCGTGCTGTTTATGGAACCATCTCTTGAAGACTGCCCTATAGCAGTTTTACTGCTACAGGGTGGCCCTCCTGAGCATAAACCACATGTGTATATATATGTGATTTTTCACTTCTGCCATAGGGGTGCAGTCACTGCTGGCTGCTTGCTTCTGCTGTGAACACTCAAAGCAGAAGCTGATCTGCAATTCCTGCTGATGTTTGCTAGCAACAGCCGATCATTGGCCAGGAGAAAGAACAGAGCTCTGCCTATGTTAACAAGGCAGAGCTCTGTTCTGACAAGTGGGCAATTGAAGGATCATGTGTCAATATCAATATACATTTATCGGGATTTTTTACCAAAAATATGTAGCAGAATACATTTTGGCCTAAATTTATAAAGAAATTAGATCTTTAACATTTTTTTGGGTATGTTTTATAGCAGAAAATAAAAAATATTGTTTTTTTTCAAAATTGTAGGTCTTTTTTTGTTTTAACACAAAAAGTAAAACTGTAGAGGTGATCAAATACCACCAAAAGAAAGGTCTATTTGTGGGAAAAAGGAAATAAATTTAATTTATGTACAGCATTGCATGAATGCACAATTGTCAGTTAAAGTAACGCAGCGCCTTATCTCACAAAATAGCCTAGTCAGGAAGGGGGGTAAATCTTCCACTTTTGCTGTACATTTTATACAATCTAAACTACACAGGCAGCTTTGGGGCATTCTTTCATGCATGTTTTTCTATGGATTGGCATTTATATTGTATCACTTTAAACGTAATTAAATTTGCTATTCCCTACCAAACTGTATCTTGCCCTTGGAGCGTTTTCCTTTAGAGGGGTCGCGGGTTGACGAGGGCAGGTGGGAAGAAGCGGAGAAGTGACGTTTTCGCTTTATCCCGCGTACCTTTGGGAATTGGATGCTGGCGTTCGCGATCATGGCCAGTGTCATTGGGGAGAAGGCTCCTGAGCATTGCTCGGCACTTTGTTACCTTGACGCCATTAGCGAGGCTCACAGGGTTTACGGGGGGACCGCATGGCTCCAGTACGATGAGCAGTTTCGGCAGCGGAGGGCTGTTCGCCCTTCGTTGCATTGGGACCATAAGGACATTGGCCTTTGGATGTGCCTCATGACTCCAGCAAGGGCACCTGGTCCATTTTTTCAGGGCGGGGCCAGCACTTCGTTCTCCCCAGGACAATCAGCCTAAAAGCGTAGGGGTTTCTGTTGGCAGTTCCAAGAGGGCGCTTGTCGTTTCGGAGGGTCATGCCGTTTTAAGCACGAATGTTCTGGTTGCGGCGGCTCCCATCCTTTGTCGCGCTGTTTCAAGCGGGGTAGAGGCCTTCCCGGAGAGCATGTGGGTAAGAGGGACAACACCGGTGAGGGTGGAAAGGATGCAGCCTTTCCTAAATAGATATCCTGATCGGGCAGCCTCTGTGCTGCTGTTGGCAGGGTTTTCGGAGGGTTTCCGCATGCTGTGCAGTTTGACTTCGATCCCCCCCTTAGCTCGGGGGGCCAGGCAGCATGCGGAGGTGGTTTCGGCTAAGTTACGTAAAGAAGTGGGGTTGGGACGCATGGGCGGCCCGTTTTCTTGCGCTCAGTTTTCGGATCTGGTAGTTTCCCCCTTGGGGGTGGTGCCCAAGAAGGAGCCAAATTCGTTTAGGTTAATTCATTACCTGTCTTTCCCAAAAGGGGGGGGGGGGGGGTCGGTGAATGACTCTATTGATCCAAAGTCCTGTTCAGTGTCTTACACGTCGTTTGATGCTGCGGTTTTCTGGGTTCATCGTTATGGGCGCGGTTCGCTTATGGCAAAATCGGATATTGAGTCCGCGTTTCGATTGTTGCCAGTACATCTGGACAGTTTTCTTGGGTTGTCATTGGCAGGGCTCTTTTTACATTGATAAGTGCCTTCCCATGAGGTGTTCTATATCTTGCGCTTTGTTTGAGCAGTTCAGTTCGTTCGTGGAGTGGGTGGTGCGAGATGTTTCAGGGGTAAATTCGGTCATCCACTATTTGGATGATTTTCTTTGTGTGGGTCCGCCAGCTTCCTGAGTATGCGCAGTTTTGCAACACGTTGCTGAACGTTTCGAGATTCCGCTGGCTTTGGACAAGACGGAGGGCCCGGCTTCGGTGATGACTTTCCTGGGCTTCGTTTTAGACTTGGACGCAATGGAGTGCCGGCTGCCTGGGGACAAGCTGTTGGACCTACAAGGGGAAATTCGTGGGGTACTAGGCAAGCGCAAAATTCAGCTGCGGGCCTTACAGTTGTTGTTGGGCAAACTGAACTTCGCTTGTCGCATCTTGCCGATGGGTCGGGTGTTTTGCCGCCGGTTGGCGGCGGCGGCAGGGACTACCTCCCCTTTACATTTTATTTGTTTGACTAGGGAGCATCGGGAGGACTTGCGGATTTGGCACACTTTTTTGGATTCGTTTAACGGACGGGCTCTGTGGATGTCTGGCCCAGTCAGCAATTTTGACTTGGAATTGTTCACAGATGCGGCGGCTTCTGGGGGATATGGGACCTTTTTTCGGGGGCGGTGGATTGCGGCTCCGTGGCCTCCTTCCTGGGTGGCGGCGGGTTTCCTTCGTAACCTGGTGCTGTTGGAACTTTTTCCGGTGGTATTGGCGGTTGAGGTTTGGGGAGAAAATTTTCGGAATCAGAAGGTTCGTTTTCACTGCGACAATTTGGGGGTGGTTCAGGTCATCAACCGGGTCTCGGCTTCCTCGTGGCCGGTGGTTGGCTTGCTTTGCCATTTAGTGTTGCGTTGCCTGCAGCTGAACGTTTTTCTCCATGCTGTGCATCTCCCTGGGGTTGACAACACTTTGGCTGACGCTTTGTCTCGTTTTCAGTGGGACAAATTCCGAGAGTTGGCGCCGGCGGCGGAGCAACGCGGGGTTCCTTGTCCCGACTGGCTGTGGGAGATTGCCTTGGGGGCGTAGCAGGCTGGATCCGGCGGTCGGTGAGTGAGGCGACATGGTCTGCATACTCAACGGTCTGGCGGGAGTGGCTGGACCTGTTAAAATAGGTCGATATTGATCCATGGGGGCCGGAGGTGTGTGTGGCAGTGTTGTACTTGTCAGGAATGGACTGGCCAGCAATGGTGGGACTCACCTGCCTTATGGGCTGCAGTACCAGGGCTGGCCAGCGGGTGCTCCCAGCAATCAGAGACTCAACCTTGCAGCCAGCCAAACACCTGAAACTGCTTATACTGATGTATTTAAGGGATGGCCAGACCTGCAGACTCTGCCTTGGTGTGTGTTTCTCCTGGGCCCTGTATCCTGTTCCTGCTCCCTGTTCCTGTTCCTGTCTGATTCGTTGCTGACCCTGCTCTGATCCCTGGCTTGTCTGGCCATTCTCCTGCTCCTGATCCCTGGCTTTGTCTGACCATTCTCCTGCTCCTGATCCCTGGCTTTGTCTGACCATTCTCCTGCTCCTGATCCCTGGCTTTGTCTGACCATTCTCCTGCTCCTGATCCCTGGCTTTGTCTGACCATTCTCCTGCTCCTGATCCCTGGCTTTGTCTGACCATTCTCCTGCTTAACCCCATACGTTCTGACCTCCTGTTGATAATCCTGGCCTGCCTGACGACGCTTGCATTGTATGTACTGTTATCTGTGGGTGGTTTGGTTAGGTTCGTTTGCACTGTGTTATGTTTTAGTATTGCACTGCGTTTATGTATTGTTAGTGTTAATAAATTATATTTATAACATATCTGAAGCCTGCGTTTCCCTGCGTCAGTCACATACCTCTGGTCACACCCTGGAGCCCTGACATTACACCAAGGCCAATCCTGACCAGAAGTGGCTGCACAGGGAAGCCATCTTGGTTTGTTGATGGGAAGGATGGATCTTGATGAGGTTGTGTATTTATATCTGCTAGTGTTTGATGACAGAGAGTATGCTTATCAAACTCTGAAGGAGTATCCCCGGGATGAACTGCTAGAATGTATACGGCTCGCTCATGTTCTAGTAGATCAGGGCACAGAATTCTCTGAGGTGCAGCCATTGATTCAGATTTGTGCGGAGTTGGTTTCATCTGGTACGCCCGAATGCAGGGATGAATTTTTGCCGCCATTTAGTGCCGACCAGGTAGAGTCCCTGGTATGGTTATTAGAGGATGATGTGGATTACTTTCTGGAGCGTTATTCTGCATGTTCACCACAGATACTAAGAGATTGTATAAACGCAGTGCAGTCATTGACCAGACAGGCTTTGTGTAAGCTCAGCTTTGTTCAACCCATACTGCAGACATGGACAGATTTGTTGCACCCAGCCTCAGTCAGCCTACAAAAACCCAGTCCTGCTTCTAATCTATTTCCTCAAAGCTCTATTCCTGCATTCCCAACAGCTCCTCCTGCCCTGCTATCTACCGCATGTCAGTACCCTGTTCCCACTCGCTGCACCTATCCTGCCTTTAACCCTGTAAAAAAGCCCTCTGTAGCAACTGCTCCCTCCTCTGTTCCATCCTCCAGCTCTTCTCTGTCTCCAGCTGCTCCATTCGTTTGCAGACCTGCGTTTACTTGCAGTGCTCCAGTAGTTAAAACCAGAAAAAAGCAGAAATTCTTTCCAACCAGTACCATCCTGCCAGTATCCAAACCGGTGAGCCTGCCGTCTGAGAACCTGCCTTCCGTGGTTCAGCCTGGTGCCTCGGCACCCGCACTTTAGCCTGAGGTCTGTACCCAGCCTGATGCCTGTACCCAGCCTGATGCCTCTACTCAGCCTGATGCCTCTACTCAGCCTGATGCCTCCACTCAGCCTGATGCCTGTACCCAGCCTGATGCCTCTACTCAGCCTGATGCCTCCACTCAGCCTGATGCCTCCACTCAGCCTGATGCCTCTACCCAGCATGATGAACTGATCCAGCCTGATGATCCTATTAGGCCAGTTGACTCGATGCCCGCTGTTGATCCAGATGATCCGGTACCTGATCCAGTGCCCGCTGTCGTGCCAATTGACTCAGAGCCCGCTGTCGTACCTGGTGACTCGGTGCCCACTGCCTTGCCAGATGACGCGGTGCCCGCTGGCGAGCCAAATGACCTGATGCCTGGTGACCCAGTGCCCGCTGTCATACCTGATGACCCGATGCCAGCTGTCGAGCCAGACGATCCAATGCCTGGTGACCCGGTGCCCACTGCCTTGCCAGATGACGCGGCGCCCGCTGGCAAGCCATATGACCTGATGCCTGGTGACCCAGTACCCGCTGTCATACCTGGTGACCCGATGCCCGCTGTCGAGCCAGACAATCCGGTACCTGATGACCCGGTGCCCGCTGTCGTGCCAATTGACTCAGAGCCCACTGTCGTGCCTGGTGACTTGGTGCCCACTGTCTTGCCAGATGACGCGGTGCCCGCTATCGAGCCAAATGACCTGATGCCTGGTGACCCGATGCCCGCTGTCCAGCCAGACGATCCAATGTCTGACCCAGTGCCCGCGGTCATGCCAGTTGACTCGGAGCCCACTGCCTTGCCAGATGACGCGGTGCCCGCTGTCGAGCCAAATGACCTGATGCCTGGTGACCCGATGCCCGCTGTCCAGCCAGACGATCCATTGTCTGACCCAGTGCCAGCGGTCATGCCAGTTGACTCGGAGCCCACTGTCGTGCCTGGTGACCGGGTGCCTGTCGCTCCGCCTGGGGGTCCGGTGCCCGCCGCTCCGCCTGGGGGCCCGAGACCTGACGCTCCGCCTGGGGGTCCGGCGCCCGCCGCTCTGCCTGGGGGCCCGAGACCTGTCGCTCCGCCTGGGGGTCCGGCGCCCGCCGCTCCGCCTGGGGGCCCGAGACCTGTCGCTCCGCCTAGGGGTCCGGCGCCTGCCGCTCCGCCTGGGGGCCCGAGACCTGTCGCTCCGCCTGGGGGTCCGGCGCCCGCCGCTCCGCCTGGGGGCCCGGCGCCCGCCGCTCCACCTGGGGGCCCGAGACCTGTCGCTCCGCCTAGGGCTCATCGCCGTAGGGATTCCCGTCGTCCGGTGTCTGTCGAGCTGTTAGGGTCTGTTTGTGCATCTGCGGTCTGTTTGTTCTTCGGACTTTGAAGTGTGCTTTTTTCGGGCGGCCTTTGCGGTGGCCTTCTTTGGGGCATTGCGTTTTGGGGAGATCGTTAGTTCGTCCAAATCTGTTCTTGGGGGGGTTGTTGGTGGATGATGTCGTGAGCTCTATTGAGGTGTTCGTCCGTCGGTCTAAGACGGACCAATTGGGTCGTGGTGCGCGGATGCGGTTTTTTGCCCTTCCAGCATCACTGGTGTGCCCGGTGCGTGCGGTTCAAGAATTTTTGTCCCATCTACCGGTGGGGCAGGGGTCCTTTTTTATGCATGCAGATAGGTCCCCGTTAACTCGCTTTCAATTTGTGTCGGTTTTTCGAAGATGTTTAACAGTTGTTGGTTTGGATGCGTCTTTGTATGCTTCACACTCATTTCGGATAGGGGCTGCTACTGAGGCCGCCCGGTGGCGTTTGTTGGATGAGGCGGTAAAACGTATTGGTAGGTGGGATTCACAGAGATTTCGTTTGTACGTTCATCCGCATCTGTTGGGGGACTAAGGGTCGATCCCGGGTTTTTGTCTATGGGCTGGGGGAGTTTGTCCTGTCTCTGTGATGTTTTGTTCTCATGGTAGTTATTATTCTTTTATTTCAGATGGAGCGGTGTGCCTGGTGTGGATCCTGGAGCACTCCTACGTCTTTTGCGGGGCCAGGCGGGTGGATGTGAGGCCTAATGGCCGGCAACTGGGGTTGGCTAGGAAAGAGGCTTGTGTCCGATGGATAGGTGTGCCGGGTATGTTGTGGGGTCATGTGGTACCTGAGGTGCGGCGTTTTGCTTGCCTGGATAAACCGCCAGATGTTCTGGTGCTTCATGCGGGGGGCAACGATCTAGGGGTTAGGTCCATGCGGGAGCTGGTGAGGGATGTCAAGCTGGATTTTCTTCTATTATGGAGGGATTATCCGGAGATGGTGTTGGTGTGGTCGGACATGGTAGCCCGCACCTCTTGGCATTTGGTGCGGTCAGTGGAGCGGCTCAATAAGGCTTGGATCAAGGTCAACAAGGAGGTGGGGCGCTTCTTCATTCGTAATAGGGGGTTGGTGGTCCGGCACTTGGAGTTGGAGGTAGATACTTGGCGGTATCTGCGGAGTGATGGGGTGCATCTCAATGCGGTTGGAACGGATTTATGGTCTCTGGGTTTACAGGACAGAGTTCAGAGAGCAGTCCATTTGTGGTGGGGCACGCATTGGTAAGGGCTTACCCAGCGTGATGTGGCGGTTGTTGGTCTTTGGAGGCAGTTCTTATCTTGGAGGTACAGATAATGGTGTGGGACCCATCGGTGGTATGGTGTGCCCGGGGACATTCCAGTTAACCAAGGTTTAACTGGAAGGTGGTGGTGCTGCACTGCGGACGGTATGGTTGTCGCCGAGCTGGTTGGTTGCGGCTGGAGGCCTTGTGTAATATGGTGGTCCGCATGTGCATTTCAGATCATTTTTGGGGGGTGCCTTCGAAGACCAACAACAACTCTGTATGTTTCTGTTATAAGGAATGGTTGGTGTTAAAACGTGTTTGTTAATAAAAGGCCGTGTTGCCCATTTTACTCCAAAATTTGTGTCATGTTTTCTTTAAGTATAATTAAAAGGGGGGGGGAGGGGGGATCTGGATGAACCTATCTCTGGTGCACTAGTCATGATGTGCTCTGACAGTGACAGCTGGAATGTTTTTCTATAGTGTGCCCTATTCTCACCTTGCAAGAAGTGCAGATGTATTCTTGCATAGTAACATGTTATATGTTTTGATAGTCATGTGTTCTGACAGTGACGTATTTGTGAACAGTGAACTATTCTGACCATGACCGGCAACATATTTTCACTTTTGATATGTTAGGCATATTGACAAGTTCAGGTAGTAACAATCCAGAATAAGAAAAGAGCTGAGTCATGTGGACTGTCAACGTCAGGTTACAGCCTTACATCTTCTCCCAATACTTCCCCCCCCCTCACATTTATTAAAATGAATTGGGTATGCTTGCTTAATGGCTGATTAACACTTTAGCAATCCCTTACATTAAGTTGCATGTAAACATTTGTTGCATTGACCCAGTCCATCTATTCATCGTGAATGGGTTGCCACAATGGACCAAAAAATGTAAATCACCCTTTTTAGCAATACAAAGCATCACAGTGCTTCAGTGCGTTGCACTCTACGGTACAATGCATTAACACACAAGCGTGACATAACAGCACAAGTGTGAATAGACCTCTACTGGTTTACCCTAGTGCGATTTCAAACGTCGCACATAATCACATAACAATGGAAATCACATTGTTTTCAATGATGCCTATTCACATCAATGCAGCGCAGCATGATTTTGGTAACAGGTCCTGTGTCCTGCGAATCATGATTCTGGCCCCTTAGAATATGCAAGTTATATCCAAGAACAAAACCTAGCCTTAGATCCTCACAGCAATTAAAGCAGTGTGTAATAATGTTTATAAATGTGAGGTTTGTTTTGTTGTTGTTTTGGTTTTTTTAGGCCATACTGCTGCTTTATGAATCAGCCCTATAGTGATAGGTGTCAGCTACATTTATACAATGCCTCGTTCTGATCCTGTGACATGCTCTACATTCTGACCTGAGCAGTGTACTAAATAAACATGGCATTAAAAATACAAGTTGAATTTAATAATTTAATGCAGAAGATACTTTGTTTTGAGGTGTTTAGATTGTTGATATCTATTTTGTTACCTTTGTATTGCAGTTCTTCCTTTACTTCCATCATCCACAACGTGTTATATAGTTACATAGTTAGTCTGGCTGAAAAAAGACAAAAGTCTTTCCAGTTCAACCAAAAAAAAAAAGAAGTTATAATCTTATACCCACAAGTGATCCAGAGGAAGGCAAAAAACCCAGCAAAGCATGATCCAATTTGCTGCTGCAGATGAAAAGATTCCTTCCTGATCCCCCGAGAGGCAATCAGATATTCCCTGGATCAACTTTACCTATAAATGTTAATATCCAGTTATATTATGTGTATCTAGGAAAGAATCCAGGCCGTTTCTAAAGCAATCCACTGAGCTGGCCAGAACCAACTCTTGAAGGAGTCTATTTCACATTTTCACAGCTCTTACTGTGAAGAAACCTTTCCGTATTTGGAGATTAAATCTCTTTTCCTCCAGATGTAAAGAGTGCCCCCTTGTCCTGTGTGATGACCTCAGGGTGAATAGCTCTACACCGAGTTCACTATATGAACCACTGATGTATTTATACATGTTGATCATATCCTCCCTTAATCTCCTCTTCTCAAGAGAGAATAAATTCAGTTCCACTAATCTTTCCTCATAGCTGATCTCCTCCATGCCTCTAATCAGTTTGGTTGCCCTTCTCTGTACTTTTTCCAGTTCCCCAATGTTCTTTTTGTGAATTGGTGCCCAAAACTGAACTGCATATTACAAATGAGGTCTTACTAATGATTTGTACAGGGGTAAAATGATATCTCTCTCTCTGGAGTCTATGCCTCTTTTAATACAAGAGAGGATTTCGCTCGCTTTTGAAACCGCAACTTGGCATTACATGCCATTGATTCCCCCAATTGTACCCCCCCCCCAGTATGTATGATGCATGCATATTCTTAGCCCCCAACTGCATAACCTTTCATTTATCAACATTAAACCTCATTAGCCACATAGTTGCCCAATTAAACAGTGCATTGAGGTCGGTTTGTAAGTTGGAGACATCCAGTAATGACGTTATTCCACTGCACAGCTTGGTGTCATCTGCAAAGACTGAAATGGTATTTTTAATCCCAGACCCTTTATCGTTTATAAATATATTAAAAAGTAAGGATCCCAACACTGAACCTTGGGGTACACCACTGACAACCCTAGACCATTCAGAGTATGAATCATTAACCACTACTCTCTGAATACGATCTTTTAGCCAGTTTTCCATCCATTTACATACAGATTTTTCCAAGCCCATAGACTTTACCTTACACATTAGCCATGTGTGGGGAACTGTTTCAAACACTGTTTCAAAGCAAAATCCAAGTATACCACGTCCACTGCCACCCCTCTGTCCAAGGTTTTGCCCACCTCCTCATAAAAAGAAATCAGATTTGTTTGACAACTTCTGTCTTTCATGAATCCATGCTGTCTGTTGCTTAAAATATTTTTTTATTAAACCCTACAGTACATTTCCAACTATAGAAGTTAAACTAACAGGTCTATAATTACTTGGTAAAGATTTTGATCTCTTTTAAATATAGGCACCACATTGGCTTTATGCTAGTCCAGTGGTACTAGTCAGTCATTAAAGAGTCCCTAAAAATTAGCAACAAGGGCTTTGAAATGACAGAACTCAATACTTTACGGACCCGTGGGTGTATGCCATCCAGTCCATGTGCTTTATTCACCTTTATTCTGTCTAAATATTTCTGGATCATATCAATGTGAGCAAATATGTTCTGGGGCTGTGTCACTACCATGCCCATTATGGACAAGAGCTCCTCCATGCTCCTTTGTATACACAGAGCTGAAGAAGGTATTGAATAAATTTGCCTTCTCTTTGTCCCCAGTCACCCACTCTAGATTATTTTGTAAAGGGCCTACATGCTCTGACCAGACCATTTTACTATTAATATATTTGAAGAATTTTTTGGGGTTGGTCCTGCTATCTTTTTCAATCTGTCATTCATTTTCAATTTTTGCTGCCTTGATTTCCTTTTAACATATTCTGTTATATTCTTTGTAATGTTTAAACAATGATAGCGGTCCTTCATTTGTATATTTAATAAAAGCTCTTTTCTTATTATTTATAGCTTTTTTAACTTTGGCCATAAGCCACATAGATTTGATTTTTAGCCTTTTAAACTTGTTGCCCATGGGAATATATTTTGCAGAGTGTTCACATACAGTCTTTTTGAAGAACTCCCATTTCTGTGTTGTGTTCATCGATGCCAATATTCCCTCCCAGTCCAAGTCTTGGAGAGCAGCTCTCAGCCTTGGAAAATTAGTTCTCTTAAAGTTGAGCGTTAAAATTAATTGTCATAAATCGGTGTTGATGCCTGTGGATCCTGTAGAACTCCCCCTCCTGGTAACACATCCAAGTAGTGTCTACATTTAAGTGTTTGGGGGTGGTAGTCTCTCCTGATCCTAAGCAGTATATTTCTCTTAACCTTTTACCTCTACTCCATCAGCAGAAATTGAAGAGTAACAGTTGGTGCAAACTCCCTCTGTCAGTGCTGGGTAGGGTCAATTTAATTAAAATGATTTGGGCCCCGCAACTTCTTTATATTTTTCATAATTCTCCCATATGGATTCCTAAGAAATGGCTTCATCGCAGAGAGACCCAGTTTAGGAGTCTTATTTGGAAAAAACAAGTGGCTTGGATAAAATTGTCTGTGTTGCAATATGGCAAGGAGATGGGGGGTTGGTGGTTCCTGAGTCCAGACTTTATTTTCTGGCGGCCCAATTGCAGAAACTGGTTGGCCGGGATTCACCTGATAATACTGATCCCATTATTAGTTTGATTTCCCTTCCTGATCCCACCATTTTGACTCTCTCATCTTGAGATGGCTCTACCAGTCCTTCCATCCATGGCTCCAACTGCGGACCTCTTCAGGCACGTCTGGAGTATGGTAAAAGTGTCCTTTCATATTTTCGGCTTTTTTAATTGTACTCCCTTGTGGAATAATCCGCAATATGTAGAGCTGGCTAAACTGGAGGTTTTTCACGACTGGAGGGATCAAGGCTTGAAATTTGTATATCATCTGTATTTGGAGGCAATCCTAAAGTCCTTTTCTCAACTACAAATGGAATTTACATTTACACATAAGCATTTTTATCGTTATCTTCAGCTACGCCATGCGATACAGGCTCAGTCTTCACTCTCTAACCTCACATTGACAGACTCAGTGTTTCTTAAGGATATCACTCTGGCAACCCATAAGAAGGGTATGATTTCTCGGGTATACTCCCAGCTATTGTCTACAGAACAGGATCAAGCTAGTCTCCGGAGCAGGACGCAGTGGTCCTGGTGTCATGGTCTAGGTCAGGTTCAGAGACCAGTTGCTACAACAGTGTAAGTCTTACCTGAAACCAGCAGGAATGACGCAGGCTCACCTGAGGTGCGGGGTCTAAGTAACTGGTTTTCCCCAGAGCTCCTAATGATGGAGATAGATTTGGCTGCGTGCTAATACCAGGTCTCAGATCTCAGGATCACCTCACCAGGGAATGAGCAAGCTGGAAACCAAAAGCGGATCAAACAGATTAGGGATCAAACAGAAGCGGAGTCAGTCACAAGCCAAGGGTCGATCACAAATAGTAGTAGATAGGATGAGGCAGAATCGTAGTCAGTAGCAAGCCAAAGGTCGGTAACGAAGATGTAGACAGCAGCAGGAACAGTAAGCGGAATATTGGCTGGGAAGGCACAATAATCTGGCAAGGAGGACGTGTATGGACATGGCTTTTATAGGAAGTTCATGGGAGGAGCAAGGAGTTCAAGGTTCAAGACAAACAGGGCCAAGGCAGGATCATCCAAAGAATAGTCAAGGGAGCTGTCCAGCATTCCAGGTGGCTCAGTTAGAAGAAACATTGCCTCTCACTGCAGAAGGCCCAGGTTCAATCCCAGGCTATGACACCCAGGATATTGGAGAGTTTCCTAGAGATGTCTGTGATGCTTCCCTGGAATCTGTTCTGGGGATTTCTCTTTCTCCCTCTCATAAATTGTCTCAATTCTATAAACAGTGACTAAAAAAAGTACACATAAACAGCGCTATTTATGTGTACTTTTTTTAGTCATTGTTTATAGATTTTTTTTATTATTTAAAACGGCAGCTTGGTTTAAATATTTAATTACTGATTTATAATTTTTATTTTATTTTTGTATACCAATATTTTCACCATTTCTTGAGTGCAGGGATATAGGCTGGTTTCATCCTATATGTTTTTAAATTGTCTCAATTGTTTATTCTCCATCAAGCGTATAAGACCCCTCTGCAACTGTATCAGTGGGGCAGGCGGGATTCACCTGATTGTCCGAGGTGTAGGGTCCCACAGGGTGATTTCATTCATATGCTCTGGCGTTGCCCCAAGTTACATAGATATTGGAGTGAGGTTCTCCAACTTATTTCTCTAGCAACGCAATATACTGTTCCCCAGGATGGTTTGCATTGTCTGTTGGGGGCACTGGACCAAGAACTGTTCAAACCAGGAGGGTATATTATGGTATCTAGACTTTTATATCTGGCTAGAAAGTTGACAGCAAGGTACTGGTTATCATCGGCTCCTCCGACTAGTAAGCAATGGATAGATTATGTTAATTCTTTACTCCCGCTGGAGGTACTCGTGTACCAACATCGCAATGCTTATCGTACGTTCCAGCAGGTATGGCAGGGTTGGCTGGATACACCTGGGCTCACCCCTCCTCAATTGACAGTGGACCGATTTCTTGTGTTTTTTTTTATTGTTTGAAGACATGTTTTGGGCTTTGTTCCTTTCCCCCATTTCTGCTTACATCTGGTAGGGATGGAATAAAAAGGAAAAAGCAAGATATTGTCAAGAACGTTTTGGATTCTTGTGGACTCTGCTTTGTTTGATTACCATTTCTGTTATTCTGTTTATTATGGGATCTACATATCCTCATTGTTCTATTTATGTGTAATCATGCTGTTGCAGTAATGACATTTTGGATTCTGTAAGTACTGTTCCATTTTATTTATTATCTTGACAATAAAAGTTGTTTGGATCAAAAAAAAAAAAGTTGAGCGTTTTTAGTTTTCCCGTGTGCGTTTGTTGTTTACAGTTAACAATAAATGAAATCATGTTATGGTCACTGCTACCCAGATGTTCTTTCATATGGACATTAGTAATAAGCTCTGCATAGTTTGAGATTACCTGGTCCAGCAGAGCATCATTCCTAGTTGGGGCCTCTATGAACTGTACCATAAAACCCCACATCCACTGCAAGTGTTAAATTCTCATTTTGTTTAGGGAATAGGAATAATGTGAAATACCTACCTTACTTTATTCCTCATTCCTGCAGGCTTCTTCCTCTCTATATAACTGGTCCCCCAAAGCTGCTCATCTTCTCTGGATGACTGGACTCACCAGTGGTCCTGTATTGTTCTAAAGATGTCAAGGGCCTGCCCAAACCCCAGGAGCATTGGAAAATGGGAAAGAGTGCCAGGGAATTGAATAATATGATAAGTAAGTATTGCGCTTATGCTAACCCTTGCAGTGCAATAGAGAAAAAGCGATACTAAAAGGCTCAGTTTTTTAAAATAACATACATGTTATACTTACCTGCTCTGTGAAATGGTTTTGCACAAAGCAGACCAGATCCTCCTCTTCCTGCCGGCACTCCTGGCCCCTCCCTCCTGCCGGGTGCCCCCAGAGCAGACTGCTTGCTCTGGGATCACCCAAGCAGGTGCACTCCTGAGCTGCTGCTCTGTGTGTCCATTCACACGCAGAGCTGTGGCTTGACCCCGCCCCCTCTCTACCCTCATTGGCTCACTGGCTGTGATTGATGACAGCAGCGGGAGCCAATGGATCCTGCTGCTGTCTAAGCCAATGGGAAGGGAGAGTCCCTGGCAAGCTGAGACTCTTGTGGATATCGCTGAATTAAGATGGGGCTCAGGTAAGTATAAGTGGGGGCTGGGGGGACTGCTGCACACAGAAGGTTTTCTACCTTCTTGCATAGAATTCATGAAGGTAAAAAAACTTTGAGCCTTTAGAACTACTTTAATTCAAACACTAAACTGGAATTAAGCTTTAAACTTAAAAGAGAAGTATGGTTAAAGCTTTTTGGCCACGCTTCTCTTGTGGGTCACGGGAGTGCAGTTACTATCACTCTGCTGTGACTCCTATAACCCACTGTCAGCTGATGTCACAGAGCTGCTCCAGGCTCTGGAAGGATCCCAACCCAACCACATTACTGGAATCCACCCAACTGCCTGATTGACAGCTGGCTCTGACTTTCAGGCCAGCTGCACCCACCCATCTCCAGCCCGGAGCTCCAGTGAGCACTGCAAGAGCAGAGCACAGAGTAGTGACTGTCAGTCCTAAGATGACCGAGCAATCAGTGGTCATGCGATTGCTCAGTTTTTTCGGCTTCAGAGCCGATGTGAGACACCAGTGCCGCAGCATAGTGGTGAGTATGTCTGTTTATTCTTTTTATAACCCCCAAAACTTTTCCTTTATGGACACCTGTGCTGAAAAATTATGAAGACTGCTATTGCTGACCTTTCCTGCTGCGAATACTAATTCGCTGGATGTTATGATGGTTCCTATGCAGAGCAGGAATTTTGATTTCACACCGACCTTCCAGAACTACATGCTTGCACCTAGCCAGGATCTAAGGAACTAGTAAAACCAGAGACAAACAGGCAACTAGCATTTTCTGAAGAAGGTGAGCAATTGAAGCCAATATATTTCTTTACTACAGGTTTCCTTCCAGTGTGCAAATTCTTGTTCTTTTTACTTTAAATCTGACTACAACTGCTTTTCAATGTGTTCTTAAAATGTCCCTTTTGTTTAACGGCAAATGTATGACAAGCAGCACTGTTCAAATTGTTTTCTTTTTTTTTATAACCTTAAATCCCGACTGCCAATAATTCATTAAAAAATGACTTCATACTTGTGTTAGCATTTGTGAAACATTAGACACTGTTGGCTTGCAGCCCACATTCCTCTTGAAGAAATCTATTTAAATTAGAGTTGAGGGACCGTATTCCAAATCGGCTTTGTATATATGTTCTTTTTTTTTTTTTTGTCCTTGTGTTTTCTAAGTCCTGTTTAAGATTCTGTCCTGTGCCGACATGCCAGGAGGCATGGTGTACACCTCAAAATAATTGGAATAAATTCAAACACAATGACATCCTTGTGTTTTTCAAGACCCTGATGGGAGTGGGGAAGAAGCCAGAAGGTGTACAGCCAATCAGATTACAGGGTTGGCTGAACATCCCATGCACTTATGTTCACAGTACAATATGTACTACTCAACACATCTATACATTCCCATGTACTGGAAAAATTCCATGTAACAGAGCAAAATTTTTTCTACAACAAGAAAAAGATCTTCTAAGCATAGCATGTGTATCCCAAATGTTTCAGGGCTTCAGGATTACTTAAAGGTAATGTGTAATACTTTTGAACATCTTTTCTTTTTTACAGTTACATGCACTATATTGACAAAAGTATTGGGACACCCCTCTAAATCATTGGATTCAGGTGTTCCAATCACCTCAATGGCCAGAGATGTATAAAATCAAGCACCTAGCCATGCAGACTGCTTCTACAAACATTTGTGAAAGAATGGGTTGCTCTGAGGAGCTCAGTGAATTCAAACGTGGTACCGTGATAGGTTGCCACCTGTGCAATAAGTCCATCCGTGAAATTTCCTTGCTACTAAATATTCCACTGTTAGTGATATTATAACAAAGTGGAAGCAACTGGGAACAACAGCAACTCAGCCATGAAGTGGTAGGCCATGTAAAATGACAGAGTGGGGTCAGCACATGCTGAAGTGCACAGTGCACAGAAGTCGCCAACTGTCTGCAGTCAATAGCTAAAGACCTCCAAACTTCATGTGGCCTTCAGATTAGCACAACAGTGCGTAGAGAGCTTCATGGAATGGGTTTCCATGGCTGAGCAGCTGCATCCAAGTCTTACATCACCAACTGCAATGCAAAGTGTTGGATGCAGTGGTGTAAAGCACGCCACCACTGGACTCTAGAGCAGTGGAGACTTGTTCTCTGGAGTGACGAATCACGCTTCTCTGTCTGGCAATCTGATGGATGTGTCTGGGTTTGGCAGTTGCACAAAGCAAGATTCATAAAGACATGGATGTGCAAGTTTGGGGTGGAGGAACTTGACTGGCCTGCACAGAATCCTGACCTCAACCCTATAGAACACCGTTGGGAAGAATTAGAGCGGAGACTGTGAGTCAGGCTTTCTTGTCCGACATCAGTGCCTGAGCTCACAAATGCGCTTCTGGAAGAATGGTCAAACATTCCCATAGACACACTCCTCAACTTTGTGGACAGCCTTCCTAGAAGAGTTGAAGTAGTTATAGCTGCAAAGGGTGGGCCAACTCAATATTGAACCCTACGGACTAAGACTGGGATGCCATTAAAGTTCATGTTGGCGTAAATGAGGCATACCAATACTTTTGGCAATATAGTGTATATCAAAAAGTTTTATGCTCTTTTTTACAAAGTCTTCCAGACACTGCTTAGTAGTCTGTTGTACAAAAAAGAAACTGTTTACTGATCTCCCTAGCTCAAGCTGCAATTTACATACAAAACTCATCCCAGTGTCTCATCTTTTCTCAGATGGCTCAGCATCAATCCGAAAAAGCAAATCACAAGGCAGGCTGCTACTTTTGTTCTGGGATTAATAGGCCCGTTATGTATTGTTTACTTGTATGTATTGTTTAATTGTAAGGCCCCTTGGATATTTATCATTGCTGCTCCATAAATGTGCATGCAACGGTGCCAACTCCACAGTCTATTTAAGACTGCAAACTTCCCAATGTACTGAGATTAAAAAGAATGACACCTTTAAGCACAGAAAAGTGGGCAAAGGTCACATGTCTGTCACACCCCTTGTTATGCAGCTCTTGGAAAAATAACATGCAGAAAAGTATTTTATCACCACTATCTTTCTTTTATAATAGTTTTTCAAAATAACAAATGCAATAATATAGAGATTGGATGAAAGGTTTAGTGCACTATATCACCTTTGATGGTTAAATTGTGCATATTTCACTATCAAAGGTTATCTGTACATTGGACCAGAAAGTGAGACAACTAGTAGGAAAGAGGAACAGAGGGATTTGATTCTCCAATAGTGACAGTCCCTCTTAATCAGGGGTCTCCAAACTTTCCAAGCAAAGTGCCAGTTTACTGGGAGTTTAGGGGGGTCAGACTGTGGCCTGTGGGAGTAGAAAATTCCCCTGCATCAGTGCCCCATCATTGGTTTTAATGGGAGGAATAGTACCCCACTGCTGATATCAATGAATAGAATAGTGCCCCATTGATTATGTCAGTAGAGAGAATGGCGCCCCTCATTGGTGTCAGTTGGAGGAATGGTGCCCCAAGGGCCAGATAAGGGCTAGAAAATGGCCTACAATTTGGAGACAAGTGGATTGTTGGGAATTATGGGAATGCACAGGGCTTTTGGAAAAATAATCTGCCTGTACGTATACCAGCCCATGGTATACTCAACAGGTTCAGTGCACCAATTAAAGCGGTCTTTCACCCCCTCCCCCACTCATTTTTTTTTTCTTATCCCCTGCTTACCTGGTTGCAGGTCCTGCACAGATAAGATACTCACCTGCCCACCGGATCCAGCGGTGTCCTACTGAGATCCCCTTCCCTTCTGCCTCATGCACAGTCCTGCGCTGCAATCTTCATGCATGACGTCATCAGGAAGCCTTCGGCTATTCCAGGTTCAGCTGGTGGCTCTAACAATGATTCACTGCTAGGCCTGCCCCCCCCCAACACCTCCTGGGATTTGGGACGTTCAGATCCCGCGAGGCACAACGGGCAAAGTGCACTTAATTTGCTTGGGCAAATGATGTGTACAGGGAGGGTAGGGGTAGTGGGGGTTAGGGGGGCAGAAGAAAAAAGCCAAAAAAAAGGAGGGGAGGAAGAGTGCAGAGAAGGAAAGATGAGTAAGAGGGTGAAGTGCTGCATTAAGGTGTATAGCAAGACCTAGGGGTTGATTCATTAAAATTAGAGAGTGAAACATCTGGTGCAGCTGTGCATAGTAGCCAGTCAGCTTCTAACTTCAGCTTGTTCAATTAAGATTTGACAAAAAAATGGAAGTCGATTGGTTTCTATGCTGAGCTGCACCACATTTTGCACTCTCTAGTTTTAGTAAATCAACCCCCATGTGTGCCTAAGGCTGGCCATACATTTTATAATTTTCTTGTACAATTTTGCTTTAGATTTACCAAAACCATATAGTATGAGGTCAAACTTAAACACTTTCAATTTGTATGCAATCATGCAGGTCCTTGCACTACATAGTTGAAGGTAAATCTAAAGGAAATTGAACAAGAAAATTGTATAATGCATGGCCAGCTTAAGGCCTTTAGCATACAGACATACATACATAATTTACTGATGTTTATATGTAGAGTCTTGCTGGCAGAGAGATCTTAAGTAAAATGTTCTGGAAATGTTCTGGAAAGACCTTGCGTATATACTGTACACATAAAGGTGTGAAAACCTTCGTATGCATAAAATCCTTCTTTATCCTCTTCTAGTTGCCAGTGTTGTAATCTACTGTACGTGCGTATATATGTGCAAATTACTGCACTCAAATGTACAATTTTCTATTTTTCTTTTATTGCTCTAAAGTCACTTCTGTATTACTGATCTTTAAACAGCTGTGTGCATTATTCCACCTTAAACGTGATGAATAACAGGTGGGGACAGCGCCTCTGGACCAATAGTACACCAAAGAAAAAAATATATATCTATAGCTATAAAGCAAGACATATATAAAGAAGAGCAGCTATCTCCTAGATTGTAAGCTCTAATGAGCAGTTTCTGTTTCCTCTTGTACCAAATTGTATTGTAACTGTAATATCTACCTTCATTTTGTAAAGCGGTGCGCAAACTGTTGGCGCTATATTAATCCTGTATAATAATAACAATATCACCCGTATAAACAGGGTATAAATGCAAAGACAAAAAAAGAGAGCAGAGCTCTTCAAATTTTTATATCTCCTAACAGGTGAAATATGTATCGTGAATAAATAATATGCCAGATATTGTAAATAAATATGTTACACAAATTAATAAAAATTCAATAAAAAATATATATGTGAAAAAGTGTCCATAATTTAAATAAAAAATTATAAAGTGCAAACATTGTGTCCATAAAGCAATACTTCTTCTTTAAACTTCTCTAATGTGAATCAAAAAAACATGTTCCACCTTAGACAAGATCAGTAAAAAACTTTTTTTTCACCCATGTGCAAGAAACCTATTTGAATGCCCTAGAATACCCTCAAGTATCAGTAACCTTAGAACTTAGTCTATTTGTAAAGCTGCCCTTTTGGGTGGCAATCAGATCTCCAATCATCACTTATAGTTGTTGGCCACAATAATCCTTGCTTCAGTGTGTCTAATAAATCATCACTATACCATAATAATATAATCAAAGTGATAATAAAAATAATATAAAAAGTGAAAAAAAAAGTTCTCTACAAAGCATTGGCCACGGTGACTAATCATATTTCTTTTCAAGGAAACAAAAGACTGATAGGTCACTGTACAGCTAATTTCTACACTTGTGTAAAGAACATTTGTACAAATATGTGTTTTAAAAATAACCTTTCAGGATAGAAAGAGCTGTCATTGCTGAGTTTTATTTTGAGGTGATCTGTCATCTTTATCCTTCCTTGACATCTTGCTGAGTTACTGACCTGGAACAAATATGCACAGATCAGGTGCAAGTTCACCAGTTCAATGTTTTGTCTTGAGCCTGTAATTCACAAGGTAGTACTTTTAAGTGGAACTCCAGGTAAACATCTAAATGCATGACAAAATGTATGAATGAGAGCTATTGTACCTGCCAAAGGATTTGTATTTCTATCCAGTCGTGAGATTTATGCAGCTCTGACATTAGCACAGGCTTTTCTGGCAAGGCAGAGTACCTGATTTTCCTCTGCTGCAGTTAAGTAACACCTACAATTACCACATTTAGCAAAAAAACAAAAAAGAAAGAGAAGCTGTTATCCATTTTAAAAGCCTAGCCTACTACATATACAGTAGGCTATTCCACCTGCTTCTGTTTTTAGACCTTGCAATAGAATTACAATTACAACCAAACTGAAGATGTACTGGGCTCCAGTAAAAAGACAGGATTTAGCCGAACTAAAGTGAGTTTTTTTCATTGGACTATGTTCACTTGAATTCCATACAAAGAAATAAAAGTAGAAATTTAAAAAAACTTGCGCCAAAGAAATAAACCACAATTAACCTCCCTAGCGGTCTGAGTATGTCAGTATTTCTGTGCTCAAAGCGTTACATATTTTTGCATGGATATATGTTTTTTTTATTGTAGGCCTGTAATTTTTAGGAATAACTCACTAAAATCTGTCCGAACAAGAGTCTAGTAAACATCCCGGGTATGTTAAAATTTGAACCACGAAATTCATAAATTCTAATTTAATAATAATATCATAAAAAATAATAATATAATAATAATAAATTTAATTCAATAATATAATCAAACCAAAAACACTGAAATTTGAAATATAGTGCCAAGTTAGATACATTTGAAACCAGCTTAAATGGACAGAAAAGCCTCCTAAACGATCCCCAGCGATCCTTTTTTGGCGACCTCCAAAATCTCGCTCATGGACGGATGGCAGATGCAAGAGAAAGGGGGAGAACCAATAGC
The DNA here is from genome assembly GCF_062004578.1 of Staurois parvus. Classification (NCBI taxonomy): domain Eukaryota; kingdom Metazoa; phylum Chordata; class Amphibia; order Anura; family Ranidae; genus Staurois; species Staurois parvus. The sequence goes on from NW_028317809.1 coordinate 11,179,977, forward strand.
GTAATACTGTATAAATCTTTTTATTACAAAAAATTGATGCCCATATTGCACTCACATTTATGAGAATAAAAACAAGCTTTTTGGTAAATCAAACTCTTTAGGCAAACAGAAAATCCACTTTCACACTTCCCAATGGCATATTCAATGATCACAGAAACATAGGAAGAAGTGAACTAGCAGCTGTAGGGAGATTGTACTATCCTCCCCAAACAAAGATGGCCACGGAACGCCGTATCAGCGTGACATCACACATTGTGGATCAAAAACTGGAAATTGCATCAAGACGGTTCGCCCCTCCTCCAAGGCGTCATCACAGACTATTCCACCTTCTGTCTTTAGACCTTGCAATAGTATTACAATTACAACTGAAGATGTACTGGGCTCCAGTAAAAAGGGAGGGTTTAGCCGAACTAAAGTGAGTTTTTTTCATTGGACTATGTTCACTTGAATTCCATAGAGAGAAAGAAAAGTGATTTACTGTTTCATGAACAAAGTCTTTGACCTTTTATCAAAGGTACAAAGGAACATGCCTCTGCCCATCTCTGTCTCCATAATCATTGTGACTGTTACCTTGTCGGCCCTAAAGCTAAGCACCACTTTTGTTGAGATAAAATAATGCTCTCTATGTCAGTTAAATACATTGCAAGCCTTTTGACCATGTTCATTGTAGACTCCTTCCTACTACTGTTTGATCAAAACACCATTTTCCATTCTTTATTATTATTATTATTATTATTATTATACAGGATTTATATGGCGCCATCAGTTTGCGCTGCGCTTTCCAAAATGAAGGTAGATATTACAGTTACAATACAATTTTGTACAAGAGGAAATAGAGGGCCTTCAAGGATTCAACCTATTTCTGTAGCCCTGGTCCTTGTTATTTTCACCCTCAGGCCTGGGAGAAATAAAGCTCTGGACACCGAAGTGTGCAAGCTAAATCTCTCAAAGTTTAATGCATGACAAGAACAGTTATACAGCTTTACAGTTATACAGAACTCAGTAGGTGTTGCTTAATCCCAGGATGACCAATGAAGAATTCCATTCTTATCAATATAGTTATGTGAAGAACAGAAAATGCAAATAGTTGAGGGATACCATATAAGGTAGTTCAGAAATGAAACTAGTCTAAGAAAACGAGAGAGACGTTACAAAACCGAAACTAACTGTTCACACATCTAGAAATGGAGGCATTATACAAAATGGATGCCACTTAACCACTTGCCTACCGGGCACTTATACCCCCTTATTTACCGGGCCAATTTTCAGCTTTCAGCGCTGCCGCAATTTGATTGACAATTGCGCGGTCATGTAACATTGTACCCATATGAAATTTTTATCATTTTTTTCTCAAAAATAGAGCTTTCTTTTGGTGGTATTTAATCGCCACTGGGCACTTTACTTTTTGCGCTATAAATAAAAAAAGTGCAAAAAATTTGAAAAAAAAAAAAAGTTTCTTTGTTTCTATTATAACATTTTTCAAACAGGTATTTTTTCTCCTTCACTGATGTGCGTTGATGAGGCAGCACTGATGGGCACTGATAGGCGGCACTGATGGGCACTGATAGGCAGCACTAAAGGGCACTGATAGGCAGTACTAGTGAGGTGGCACGGATAGGCGGCACTGATAGACAGCACTAATGAGGTGTCACGGATAGGCGGCACTAATATGCAGCACTGATAGGTGACACTGATGATGGGTACTGATAGACGGCACTGACTGGCATCACTGCTGGGCACTGACTGGCGGCACTGACTGGCACAACCCCTGGGCACTGACTGGTGGCACTGACTGGCAGCACTGCTGGGCTGCACTGGTGGGTGGCACTGGTGGGCAGCACTGGTGGGTGGGCACAGGTGGGTGGCACTGGTGGGCACAGGTGGGTGGGCACAGGTGGGTGGCACTGCTGGGCACAGGTGGGTGGCACTTCTGGGCACAGCTGTGTGACACTGCAGAATGGCACAGGTGGGTGCACTGCTGGGCACAGGTAGGTGATCTGCTGGGCACAGGTGGGCGGAGCTAGTGGGCGCACTGCTGGGCACAGGTGGGCGGAACTTGCGGGTGGCACTGCTGGGCACCGATCATCAGGGCACTGATCATCAGTGCCCTGATGATCGGTGCCGATCCCCGCTCTGACAACTGCCGGTTCTCGGCAGTACTTTCCTCACGATCTGACAGCGTGAGGAAAGTGCAGCCGAGAACCGGCACTTGCATTTCCCTCTGATCAGCTTGTCATTGGACACCGCTGATCACGTGGTAAAAGGCTGCTGTGATTGGCCTTTTACCACATCACGTGATCAGCTGTGTCCGTAGGACACAGCGATCACGGAGATCGCCGGGTGCGCGCCCCCTCGGGCGCGCAGGAGAGCGCGTTCTGGGAGGACGTCATATGACGTCCACTCAGAACTGGCCGGCCGCAGTGCAGCCGTCATTCGGCTATCTGCGGTCGGCAGCTAGTTAATAAGACATATTTCCTTACAGGTCATATTTCCTTTCCTGCTCATTAGAGCTTACAATCTAAGAGGAAGGGTTTACTTTCTTCTCCTGTATTTACAAGTAAGTGACAGGTGAATGTTTTGTCAGTTTAACCACTTGACCTCTGGAAGGTTGTACCCCCTTCATGACCAGGCCATTTTTTTTATTCAGTACTGTGCTACTTTAACAGGCAATTTTTTGGTCATGCAACACTGTACTCAAATGAAATTTATATAATTTTTTTGACACATACAGGGTTTTCCTTTGGTATTATTTGATCACCACTTTTTTATTATATAAAATCACATTTATTCATAAATATAGGCCAAAATGCATTCTATTGATATCTGGTTAAAAAAATCACAAACATCCCAATGAGCATATATTAACCTCTTCCCCCCCCCGCCCTATAGCAGAAATTCTGCTGCAGGGCAGCAGGGCTGCGCAAAGTCACATATATATGTGAACTGCATTTCCGTGTAGGGAGCACGTGCTTGCCACCCTAGCCGCGCCGCCATTCGTGGCTAGGGATGTCAATCACTAGGTCCTGGCCGGAGATTCACCGTGTAAAGCTGACAGGGGAGAGACCTGTGTGAACAACACAGGTCTCTTTCCTGCCAGCAAGGGTATGCTGTTTTGTATTTCTCCTCACAGCAAAGAAATACAAAGCAGAATGTCTCCGTTGTAAAACAGCACACAACACATAATGTGAAACACACACAGCACACAGTTAACCCCTTGATCTCCCCAGATGTTAACCCCTTCCTGCACAGTGTCATATATACATTGTCAATGCTTTTTATTAGTACTGATCACTGTATTAGTGTCATTGGGTGGACAGTGGCAGTTAGTCAATTCCCGCCCAGTGTCAGAATGCCCGCCGCAGTCCCACAGTAGGTTGCTGATCGCCGCCATCACTAGTAATTTAATTTCATTTACAATTATTGGGATTTTTTTTTAGCAAAGACATGTAGCAGAGTACATTTTGGCCTAAAGTTATGAAGAAATTAGATTTTGTGATTTTTTTTTACTGGATATGTTTTATAGCAAAAAGTCAAAAATATTGTTTGTTTTTTTTCAAATTCGTCAGTCTTTTTTTGTTTATAGCGCAACAAATAAAAAACAGAAGTGATCAAATACCACCAAAAGAAAGTTCTATTTGTGGGGAAAAAAAGACATAAATTTCATTTGGGTGCAGCATTGCATAACCGCACAATTGTCAGTTAAACTAACGCAGCGCCATATAGCAAAAAATGGCCTGGTCAGGAAGGAGAGGTAAATCCTCTGGAGGGCAAGTGGTTAATTAGTTTGTGTAAAAGTTATAGCATCTACATACTATGGTTTATACACTGGAATTTATGAAGATTTAGATGCTATGCTTGTAATGGCAGTGATCAGCAACTTATATTGTGACTGTGATAGTGTGGTGGGCTATCTGGCACTAACAAGTAGAGAAGAGAGACAGTGGCGCCGCTCTAAGTGTAGAAGGTTTTAAAAACAGGTAAATTTAATGATAAAATGAGGAATGGAGGTCCGGTAGAGCAGAATGTTCTAAGAGGCACTCTGAGTGTATCCCCGCCGCTCCGGTGGTGTCCAGAGCCTGACGCGCATGCTCCAAACACGCCGTTTTGGAAATCTGGTCCGTGCTGTGACTCCACCCGAGTGAGCCTCCCTGTGCCTCTCTGCTACTCCCCGAGCCCTGGACACCACCGGAGTGCCGCTTAGGATATTCTGCTCTACCAGACCTCCATTCTTCATGACATGCTTATTACTATCTACTCTTGTGAGTGTATTTTATCATTAAATGTACCTGTTTTTAAAACCTTCTACACATAGAGTGGCGCCACTGTCTCTCCTCTCTACCTGCATATAGGAGTATCTACAAGCTCTTACAGCCGGCTGCCTCCTCCTACAAGCCCACATGCCCACAAGCCTTCCATTAAAGATGGACTTGGATGATATTTTCAGATGGACCTTCTACTAATTTAATCACCCATGGTCCACCCCCTATCCCCTACAGCACAGGTGTGTCAAGAATGTCACTGGATCAGAGGGGGTTCAGGTAAGGATTGGAGGGACTGGGGGGCCGCTGCACACAGCCTTTACAACCACTTTAATTCAAAGTTATCCCACTAGAGCACGTGCATGAGAAACCTCCAGAAACCTGCAAGGTGGGCCCCAAGGTTTTGACTGCCTAGTGGCCCCATAGGGTTTAATCTGGCACTGGTTGCACTAATGACTAAGTATTTCACCTTCTGACTGTGTCACCCATGGATATGCATCATCAATACTGTGTTTTATGTGTTTTGCCTTGCATTGCAACACTGTCTACGGAAACAGATCTGTTTAATATGACATATGCTAGAGCTGTAAAAACATAGTTATTCTTGCTGTAATCAATGTGTGTCTAAAAGGCAGAGAAAGATTAATGGATTTAGTACACATTTGCAAGAATGTGTGACCCCACCAATACATTAATATGATCAAGGAAAATTCATTTAAAACTTCTTTGCTCATAATTAGAAACATAAGCATCTGTAATCCCCAACAGATAATTGGAAAGAAATAGATATAACAAACATGGCCTTGTCCAAGTAAAGGATGGGTTTATTTTATTTTTGAAGAAAATGTTGCTTAAATATTCTGGTTCATATCAGTGTATATAATAGTAGAATTTAAATACAGTACGTATGTATATATTCACTAGTTCACAAAGCATTGCAAATTGAAATTTCTCTACCTCTTTAGTAAGTTAATTGTCTTTAGTGCATCACCTGCATCAAACGTTTTACTACTATCATAGGAGACATTTGATTTACTAAAGGCAAAAAGCCCACATAAATAGTACGCCAGCACACTTTTGTGTATCACTCACAGTTAAACAATAATATAACCAATCAAATAATATACTGCAGCGCTAGAAAAACATTATGTACAAATACATGAATGTGTGTATATAAGTGTCCTTATTCAATAAAATAAATCAATAAAAATCAATTTTTAAGCTTATAAAGTTCTTTGTCTAATAAACAGAGTGAAGAGTGACCATACAGTGACATAAAAGTTCAATCTTCACAAATTTACACAGTCTATTGGCTTCCAATACCATTTCTATGCTGATGACACCCGCATCTCTCTCTGTACACCTCAGCTCACCCTCTGATTCCTCCTGAATGGAATTGTATTGTAACTGTACTGTCTTCCCTCTTGTAAAACGCTGCGCAAACTGTTGGTGCTATCTAAATCCTGTATAATAATAATAATTTGCCTTTAGTAAATCAAAAAGCAATTACAGAGTGCCTGAGGATCTACAAAGGAAATTCCCAGCTGCTGGAAATAAACTACCCCCCTGGGCAGGTCAAATCATTATTGCATTAAAAACCAGTACTTATGGCACAGTCCACAGTCTCTTAAAAGTTCACATCTAAAGTCACAAGAAAACTTCCATATCTGAATTGTTATGTTCTTCTCAGGCCCTGACTGGGACAAAAAAAAAGGCCCAGGTATTTTAGATTGAGCAGACCATTTTTTTTTAAACCACATTACGAATAATGACAACCACTGGATTCTCAATGTATTTTAGTTATATTTAGCCTGCTTAAGTCAATGTAATTTATCAATCATTTGAAAGTATGCAAATCCTCTACTGTGCACTGGCATCTCCACTGAGTGACTGTGAGAGGTGACATACTGCAGTGGGAGGATCACTCAAGCAGAATAAGTTCCTGCCTGTGTCACAGTCCATCTCTGGAGGCCGACACCAGACTGAAAAACCTAGAAAACAGAGTATGGTTATGGCATCGCGTAACAGATTCTGTTTTTTGTCTTCCTCTGCCAGGTTTTCACAGGCAGCTACCATTAAGCACCGACATCACGTTTCTGCTCTCTGACTGGTTGCTAGACGTTACTGTTTATCATTACTGCTCAGTATTTGGTTGCTGGAGGTTACAGCACATCATTACCTCTCAATGATTGGTTGCTAGAGGTTACAGCACATCATTATTGCTAACTGATTGGTTGCTACAGGATACTGCAAATCATTATTGCTCTTGTCAACTTGTGTGTTATATTATTATTGGTATGTTAATAATATAGCACATAGTATGTGTGCTACAGACATTTCCCTTATATTAAGCACTGACAACCTATGTGTTAGTGTAGCCCACCAATCACACATGGCACTGTAATAAGTCATGACATTCCCTTGGCTGAGCTCACACTACACGATCTGCTTAAAGCCTGTCTTTCTCTATAATAATACAATGACATGGGCTTCCTCTTACCTGCACAGCTCCCTTACCGGATGAGTTTGCTCCTCCAGGGCTGTCTTAATGCATGGGCAGCGCCCAGGGGCCCCAGGTGCATGGGAGCCCCATGATAATCTTTCATTACCTCATACATGCCAACTGTCCTGGGTTTGCTGGGACAGTCATGCTTTCTACTAAGCTGTACTATGCCCTTCTGCCCCCTCCCCACCCCATACTCTGCTCTTTTTGTTGATTAGTGTTTGATTTATGGCATATTTTCTTATTGTTTAAAATCAATTTTATTGAAAGTATTAATACTGTACATATACGTGTAATTCTATCAACTAGTTATACTTGGGAGCAGGTGCGTAAATTGAGGCAGGCCCCAGTGCATTACTTTGCCTAGGAGCCCATGATGCTTCTAAGACAGCCCTGCGCTCCTCCACCAACCGGACACTACATGGATCCAGCCCCCCCAGGATCCTCACCATTTGCTTCAGTACCAGAGGCCCAGCCAGCAGCAGCCCCAGCAGGGTGAACATTCTCTCTAGCAGACATGGCTCCCCAGGCCCTGCCATGCCCTCTGTGTACAGCAGAATGTGCAGATGTACCAATCACAATGTGAGAGAGGAAGGAGCCGGGGATGGGAGGACATGGGGCTATCGACTGACCCGAGACCTCAGACTGTCCTGGCCAGGAAAACATTTTGCTGCATTAAAGACGGTCCTGCTTGTTAAGACATGTGGCTCAGTCCCAAAGGCAAACACCCGGTGTACCCTATGGCTAGCCTGGGCCTGGTTCTTCTCATGTTCTCACCAGACAATGAAGAAAATGAAGCCTTTAAATCCATACACCTGTGTCTTCTCTTGGATATCAATGTTCAATGTGATTCTACTCTGTTTCTCTCCCAACATGCAAAAAAACCCCATAAATCGCATATAGTGTAGTAAATTAGGATATATGAGCTAATGAAAACTAAATATGCATGCTCACATAGAAAACTAAATTTTGGGCCAAACTTATCTCCACCACATGAAAACTTTTGATATCTACCACATCTACTCTTACTTTCAATCCAAACAACTCTTGCAATACTATAGATGATACTTCCAATATTCTCCACCTGTTGATCTCCTGATTGGATGAACTCCCAGATCACAATGCCACCATGCACTGAGAAACCTGTGGGAAGCAGAGGAGCCAGTTTGAGAAGTTGTAGCGCTGAGTCCCGGGGACCAGGGTGTTGTTCTCCCACCCTGCTTCTGAAAGCAGGTAAAGTGGAGGAAAGCGGGAAGAGAATCGAGAGTTAGTAAATCAACCCCATTGCACACCATTGGCTGGAAACTTTCTTACTCTGTTCCTAACCAATCACACTTGGTTTCCATCTATAAGCATTTTAGAATCTACGCAACTATAAGTATTTAAACCACTTTATGAAAACAAGTATGTGCACATAATCAAATATTATTAACAGCTCTACTGACAAAATATCAGCATTGAAATTCTTCATGTTTTTTGTATCTGAATAGCTGTAAAATATTTATATTTTGCTATAACCTTGGGATAAATCATTATATCTAGAGCAGGAATAGGCAACCTATCATATTGCGGTGGGCCTCACAAGTGGTTGATCAGTTGCTTTTGGTTCAGATTCTTGCCCACTCACTCATCTCATTATATATTATCACCAAATATGTTTTGATACATTCATTTTTTCAGTAAAGTATATTAGGCCATTATGTTTTAGTTTGAGTTTTGCATTGCAAGTCTTGATGTTACTAAGACTATTTTATGGTTAGAGTTAACAGTTAAAGGCTGGATTTAAGCGTATAATATGCATTTACTAGGCAGGTAATATAAGAGGCATACTTCTATGCAGGACTTTACATATGTACACTCGCATCAGTCCCTGCCCTCTAGAAGTTTACAATCTAATGTCCCTACCGCACATGCATGTCGGGATGTTCAACATATGTTGCCTACTAGAGGCACCTGAGGCACTGCAAGCCATTAAGATGTACACTTCATCACTTACTCTATGTGGGCAATAACACTTCACAGGCCAGAAGTTATTTCTTCACTGTAGTCCCAGAGATTCACAAGGACCACATCTCTTCTCCAATCATCAGCTAGGTCTGTTCCTACCTGCCTCATCAATAAATTCTGTAGCATTTTGAAAAAGCAGTATATGGTGTGTACTTAACTCCACCAGCTCATTTCATATATTCACTGACACTTAACTTGATAAGATATCTCCTAGGGCACACACGGAAACCACTTCACTTTTGTTTGCAAAGTCTTGAACACCACAACCACAGACTCAGTTCATAGGCGAGACCTGTACTGCAGTGGGTAAGTTAGAGTCCAAGCTATTAAGTGGAGAACATGAACCAGCAATGGTTCCCTCACTGCTAAGTCTCTGCCACCTGCCAACATCACTGGTTCCACTGCCGACTAGGAGCTACTCCTTCTTGTTAAACCTTTGTTCTGTAAACATAAGGTTGACTGTATTCTCTCTCCCTGCCCCCTCTCATAGTGCTGCCTTATGCATGGTATATATATGTGTGACGATCACGGCATCAGACCCCAGCCCTTCTCACCAAACTCGTGACCGAAGGACTAGTCAATCTAAAACCGCGCTGTCACGTGCGTAACAATGCCACGCCCAGCTGCACCCTGCACACAGATTTTCCAGGTAATGGACCACAGTCTGCGTACTTGCAGCTTGAGAGCGATTGTTACTGGATCAGGTTAATCACGCAATTAACCCTTCACACTGCCACCACCTCCTTTTTGTACAGAGAAAGAGGAAACTCTGCAATATGAGCAATAACACTATGATGTTTGAATAATCGTCGGTATACCACTGTCACTGCAGGCAGAGATATACCGAAGTTTAAAACACACACAGTATTGCTCTTCAGAGGCAGGAATTGGTAGTTTGCATTAAAGAGCGTTAGAGACAGTTCAACACTTTCAGAAAGTAAGATTTATTACTAAAAGGTCAAAAGGGTGCAATAAAAATATTTACAGAAAATGATGCCAATATATATATAAATATACAGAAAGCAAAGAGATAACAGAAAGGCGTTTAGAGGGTTAAAGTACTTGCCAAATGTCCTGGTTTAAGCAAATCAGGTTTCATGAGCCAAAAGGATGCCTTATCTCCCAACCTTAGTTCTGATGTTAATAAAAAAGAAGAATTCTTCCACTCTCACACACCTCAACTCAGCCTAGCCTAGCCTTTTCTAGCAACTCCACAGGGTGTCTCCCTGGAGCAGTAAACCAATCGCCTCATTTGGGGTGGGAGTTGTAGGTGGAGACCTCAGGCTATGACCAAAGCCTGCACAAATTATGTTATGGTTCATAATTTACCCTGGATACATACAACATCCTATCCACGAGTAGATTATTACGCAGAATCACCTGCTGAACAGTTAGACATGAAACACAAAATATCTGCCCGAATGGTTAAGGAGATATAATCCTCTACTCTCGCGCGCATGCCAGACAGGGGGTGCAACATATCAGGAGAATGGTCTCAAATTGAGCCATCCGAATCTGTGCTCCATGTTTAGGTAATTATGTCCTACGTGAAGATATAATCTTATATGAAAAAGTGAGTTTTTAAATGCAAGTCTGTTTTTACGACCCCTTGGAAGGTCTTTTGAAGTCCTTGAAGTGAAGGACTTGGTTTATGGCTTGATGAGCCCTCTCTAGCAAGAGTCTGGCAGACATCTGGGGACCAACTAATTGAGATTTATAGCCCTGGAGCACTCCTGCTGAGCTTGACGCCTGTGACCTCTGCCTCAGCCAGACCACGTCACTCAACAGAGAGAGAGGGGGGATGAGGAAAGCTGATTTGGGAGTAGGACATGATAGAAGATGGAAGACCCTTAACAAGATGGAGGACCGCATCCTTCTCTGTATGCATGATTGCTACAATATGGTGTGATGCAGACTGGTTAGATAACATAGGAATGATAGGTCCTCTCACTTCCATTCCCATTTCGGTCAGTAACCACAAGGGAACTCTTCCTCTGCATTTGTTCTCCAAAAAAAAAGGAAGTCACATGCACACAGGGGAAGTAGAGTGACTCACAAAATGTCCTTAATCACTACAATGCTAGCAGCAATACAGTACAGAACATACAATTTAACCACTTGCCGACCGCGCATAGCCGAATGACGGCTTCACCGCGGCCGGCCAGTTCTGAGTGGACGTCATATGACGTCCTCCCAGAACGCGCTCTCCTGCGCGCCCCAGGGGGCGCGCACCCGGCGATCTCCGTGATCGCTGTGTCCTACGGACACAGCTGATCACGAGATGTGGTGAAAGGCCGATCCCACCGGCCTTTTACCACGTGATCAGCGGTGTCCAATGACACGCTGATCACAGGAAAATGCAAGTGCCGGTTCTCGGCTGCACTTTCCTCACGCTGTCAGATCGTGAGGAAAGTACTGCCGAGAACCGGCAGTTGTCAGAGCGGGGATCGGCACCGATCATCAGGGCACTGATGATCAGTGCCCTGATGATCGGTGCCCAGCAGTGACCCCCGCAAGTTCCGATCAGCTGTGCGCCCACTAGCCCCGCCCACCCATTCCCAGCAGTGCCCCCACCTGTGCCCAGCAGTGCCCCCACCTGTGCCCAGCAGTGCCCCCACCTGTGCCACTCTGCAGTGCCACCTACCTGTGCCCAGCAGTGCCACCTACATGTGCCCAGCAGTGCCACCCACCTGTGCCCACCCACCTGTGCCCACCAGCGCCACCCACCTGTGCCCACCAGTGCCACCCACCTGTGCCCACCCACCAGTGCTGTCCACCAGTGCCACCCACCAGTGCCACCCACCAGTGCTGCCAGTCAGTGCCACCAGTCAGTGCCCAGGGGTTGTGCCAGTCAGTGCCGCCAGTCAGTGCCCAGAAGTGATGCCAGTCAGTGCCGTCTATCAGTACCCATCATCAGTGTCACCTATCAGTGCCGCCTATCAGTGCTGCATATCAGTGCCGCCTATCCGTGACCCCTAATTAGTGCTGTCTATCAGTGCCGCCTATCCGTGCCACCTCATTAGTACTGCCTATCAGTGCCCTTTAGTGCTGCCTATCAGTGCCCATCAGTGCCGCCTATCAGTGCCCATCAGTGCCGCCTCATCAACGCAAATCAGTGAAGGAGAAAAAATACCTGTTTGAAAAATTTTATAAAAGAAACAAATAAACTTTTTTTTTTTTTTTCAAATTTTTTGCACTTTTTTTAATTTATAGCGCAAAAAGTAAAGTGCCCAGTGGCGATTAAATACCACCAAAAGAAAGCTCTATTTGTGAGAAAAAAATGATCAAAATTTCATATGGGTACAATGTTGCATGACCGCGCAATTGTCAATCAAAGTGCGGCAGCGCTGAAAGCTGAAAATTGGCCTGGTAAGGAAGGGGGTATAAGTGCCTGGTAGGCAAGTGGTTAACAAACAAAACAGAGCACAAAGTAGGCACCTGCCTAAATGCATACATATGAATATCAGGGCCATTTTAAACAGGAGTCAATTAACATGCCAGTATGTCTTTGGACAGTGGGAGTAAACCCACTCAAGCATGGGGAGAACATACAAACTCCATGTAGGTAGTGCTCTGACCGAATTTGTTGGGCTCATAACCAAGGACTCTAGTGCTTTTGTACACTCCTTCTTACTATATTAGTGTTAGGAACATCTCCTACACTACTATGTCATCTGTTCCTGCCCTTCCTTCAGCCTGCCACTCAGCCTCCTTTTCACTTCCACCACTGCTGGACAAACGGCCCTGTTCTGGTGACAACTAGAGATGAGCGAATTATTCAAAAATTTGATTCGGCTGATTCGCCGAATTTGCGGGAGAAATTCAATTTGATGCGAATTTATTCGCCGCGAATTTAACTTATTAAAAGGTTTTCTAGGCTTCAGAGAGCCTTTATATTAGTGCAGAACACTGTACCTTTAATTTAAATGCCCTTGGAGTCTGCTGGGGAAGAGAAATAATACTGTCAGTCAGTATGACATGCAGATGAGTGCCGTCGATCTTAGAATCACCGCACACTTCACTCATTTGGGCAGTCACGGGGCACGACGAAGAAGAAGAAGAAGAAGAAGAATGAAAAGAAGAATGAAAAGAAGAAGAAGAAGAATGAAAAGAAGAAGAAGAAGAATGAAAAGAAGAATGAAAAAAAGAAGAAGAAGAATGAAAAGAAGAAGAAGAAGAATGAAAAGAAGAAGAAGAAGAATGAAAACAAGAATGAGAAGAAGAATGAAAAGAAGAATGAAAAGGAGAATGAAAAGAATGAAAAGAAGAATGAAAAGAAGAAGAATGAAAAGAAGAATGAGAAGAAGAATGAAAAGAAGAATGAAAAGAAGAAGAAGAAGAATGAAAAGAAGAAGAAGAAGAATGAAAAGAAGAATGAAAAGAAGAAGAAGAAGAATGAAAAGAAGAAGAAGAATGAATGAAAAGAAGAATGAAAAGAAGAAGAAGAATGAAAAGAAGAAGAAGAAGGATGAAAAGAAGAAGAAGAAGGATGAAAAGAAGAAGAAGAAGAATGAAAAGAAGAATGAAAAGAAGAAGAAGAAGAATGAAAAGAAGAAGAAGAATGAAAAGAAGAATGAGAAGAAGAATGAAAAGAAGAATGAAAAGAAGAATGAGAAGAATGAAAAGAAGAATGAGAAGAAGAAGAAGAAGAATGAAAAGAAGAAGAAGAAGAATGAAAAGAAGAATGAAAAGAAGAAGAAGAAGAATGAAAAGAAGAAGAAGAAGAATGAAAAGCAGAATGAAAAGAAGAAGAAGAAGAATGAAAAGCAGAATGAAAAGAAGAAGAAGAAGAAGAATGAAAAGAAGAAGAAGAAGAATGAAAAGAAGAAGAATGAAAAGAAGAAGAAGAAGAATGAAAAGAAGAATGAAAAGAAGAAGAATGAAAAGAAGAAGAAGAATGAAAAGAAGAATGAAAAGAAGAATGAGAAGAATGAAAAGAAGAAGAATGAGAAGCAGAATGAAAAGAAGAATGAAAAGAAGAATGAGAAGAATGAAAAGAAGAATGAAAAGAAGAAGAAGAAGAATGAAAAGAAGAATGAGAAGAAGAATGAAAAGAAGAATGAAAAGAAGAATGAAAAGAAGAAGAAGAATGAAAAGAAGAAGAAGAAGAATGAAAAGAAGAAGAAGAAGAATGAAAAGAAGAAGAAGAAGAATGAAAAGAAGAATGAAAAGAAGAAGAAGAAGAAGAAGAATGAAAAGAAGAATGAAAAGAAGAAGAAGAAGAAGAAGAAGAAGAATGAAAAGAAGAAGAAGACGAATGAAAAGAAGAAGAAGAAGAATGAAAAGAAGAATGAAAAGAAGAAGAAGAAGAATGAACAGAAGAAGAAGAATGAAAAGAAGAATGAGAAGAAGAATGAAAAGAAGAATGAGAAGAATGAAAAGAAGAATGAAAAGAAGAAGAAGAAGAATGAAAAGAAGAATGAGAAGAAGAATGAAAAGAAGAATGAGAAGAATGAAAAGAAGAAGAAGAAGAATGAAAAGAAGAATGAAAAGAAGAAGAAGAAGAATGAAAAGAAGAAGAAGAAGAATGAAAAGAAGAAGAAGAAGGATGAAAAGAAGAAGCAGAAGAAGAAGAATGAAAAGAAGAATGAAAAGAAGAAGAAGAAGAATGAAAAGAAGAAGAAGAAGAATGAAAAGAAGAATGAAAAGAAGAAGAAGAAGAATGAAAAGAAGAAGAAGAAGAATGAAAAGAAGAATGAGAAGAAGAATGAAAAGAAGAATGAGAAGAATGAAAAGAAGAATGAAAAGAAGAAGAAGAAGAATGAAAAGAAGAAGAATGAAAAGAAGAATGAAAAGAAGAAGAAGAAGAATGAAAAGAAGAAGAAGAAGAATGAAAAGCAGAATGAAAAGAAGAAGAAGAAGAATGAAAAGAAGAAGAATAATGAAAAGAAGAATGAAAAGAAGAAGAATGAAAAGAAGAAGAAGAATGAAAAGAAGAAGAAGAATGAAAAGAAGAAGAAGAAGAATGAAAAGAAGAATGAGAAGAAGAATGAAAAGAAGAATGAGAAGAATGAAAAGAAGAATGAAAAGAAGAAGAATGAAAAGAAGAATGAGAAGCAGAATGAAAAGAAGAATGAAAAGAAGAAGAATGAAAAGAAGAAGAAGAAGAATGAAAAGAAGAAGAAGAAGAATGAAAAGAAGAATGAGAAGAAGAATGAAAAGAAGAATGAGAAGAATGAAAAGAAGAATGAAAAGAAGAAGAAGAAGAATGAAAAGAAGAAGAAGAAGAATGAAAAGAAGAATGAAAAGAAGAAGAAGAAGAATGAAAAGAAGAAGAAGAAGAATGAAAAGAAGAAGAATGAAAAGAAGAATGAAAAGAAGAAGAAGAAGAATGAAAAGAAGAAGAAGAATGAAAAGAAGAATGAAAAGAAGGAGAAGAAGAATGAAAAGAAGAAGAAGAATGAAAAGAAGAAGAATTCCAGTACAGCAAAAAGTGTATCTGCAGAGAGCTCCGCTATTTCTGACAGTTCTCTGACAGTTCCTTCACATTTACAGCGGTTGAAACATTGTATCTATTTATTTCCGAATAAAAACATCTGTATCCTAAATGGAAACAAATAGATACAATGTTTCAACCACTGTAAATGAACTGTCAGAACTGTCAGAAATAGCGGAGCTCTCTGCAGTGACACTTTTGCCGGCTGATCGGGAAAAATTCGATTCGTGCACCCGAAGGTTGCTAAAATTCGGATTCGATGCGAATCGAATTTTTCCTGATATTCGAAACTAATTCCACTTCGCCAGGTTCGATTCGCTCATCTCTAGTGACAACATCCCTTCCATTCTCACTGACCAGCAGTGCACTCCCCTTGGGCTGTGTTCTCTCACTGTTTTGCCTCCTCTGTCCTTATTGGCCCGCAGTGCTGTGGCACTCTATTTAAACATTAAAGGACAGAGCACTGGGTTTGTGATAGGTTCTACTTTACTTTGTTGCTTTGACACTTAATCCTGACCTCGCCTGTCCCTGGCTTATGCTTATTGTCTGCTGCCTACTGGTTTCTGGATTTCATTTATTGCCCGTTGTCTTCCACCAGCCCTGACCTTTGATTTTGCTACCGGTTAAATACCTGCAGAAATATCAGTCCACATATGACCCTCCAGATGACTACAGACACTCCTTTTGAAAAATCTTTGCTCTGCCTCTTGTGCTACTAGGCCAATGAATGTAGCATTGTTTATTAAATCCTGGGGCAACTATGTACCACTAGGCTAAGTATAATCACTTACTTGGTACACATTACAATAGGTCAGTTGGGAAGAGCTCAACAGCTCAAATTTGCCAAAATCTGATGAATTTTAAACTGATTATGGCTTTGGAAATTGGGTCTATGAACTGTTTAGAAATGTCATTCTATAGCAATACACTAACCTTAAGATTAGATACTTTCCAATGAGGGCAGTTTTTTTCTTCTTTCTACTAAATGCCATAATCCCTTTCAATATAGCTAAAAACAATTATAGATTAATCAGAGCGCGACATAAGTGCTCTGATGATTTTTGCTTTGATCAGGAAACAGCTATTTTGTTTGACAGATTTATACAGAGAAGGATATCCCACATGGTCTAGATGGCAGACTTATAATATTGTCTAACAGCTGCTCCAGGGTTCCTTTTTGTGTTACCATGTTAATAGGTCTAGGGTAACGTATAAAGAGACAGGCTATTTCTATACTTTTTCTACTACTTTTAGGGTAGAATATGAAAAGGCTATTAATATCATTAAGAGAAATCATAATGCCAGTCTTAATAAGATCTTGAAAACAAGGATGTAAATTTTTTAGCAAGTGATCATCTAGTTTAAATTAATTTTTGTCATCCAGTCCTAATGAGCTGCACGGAACACGTATCCCACCTATCACTTCGCACTTATGTCGCACAGACTTTTTAGGTTTTTTATTTCAGTGTAGGGATCTTGTCATAAGCTTGAATGTCCCTATTCAGAATGTAGCACTTGCAGCTAGGCTGTAGCCAACCAGAGGTTTTTTTTTTTTTTTTTCCAAAAAAAAACAAAGTTTATTGAAAACAAAATACAAATTATCACACGAAAATGTACAGATGAAGTGTACATAGGACATACAGCAAAGCATGTATCATACAAAGGCAAATGAGGTCCAACGCAAAACCAAACAGTGTGGATGAACTAGGCCACGACAGGGTTGTGCCTGTAATATTTAGGTATGCTTGTCAAGTGCTAAAAAGAAAGAGACGTTTGGCCTCCTACCATATTGTCTTGCGGTAAAAATCTGTAGGGGGGAGACGAGCAAATACGATGCCTAAGTAGAAGTCAATACTACAGAATACGATGATGGAATTGTGCGAATGTAGGAGTAATTGTCGTGGGAACCGCTGACGAATTGTGGGAGGTGATGCTGACCACCTACTCAATGTTCTATTGGAAAAATTGTCCGAAACGTGTGTAAGCATATGAAAAGAAAAGAAAAGAGAAGGCGGGAAAGAAAGAGGAAGGGAAAGAAAGAAAGAGAGAAAAAAAAAAGGGGGGGGGGAGGGGGGGGGAGGAAGGGAAGCAAATATGGAGGGTATAATAAGAGAGGGGACAACCGTCAAAAATATCTTATCCTCAATACAAACAGTAGCGGGAGTGGGTGGAACCTACGCTTTCATCGGCGTCGAAAGAATGCACGTGTAACACAGGGGGGAGTATGATAGCACCCTCAGGTCAAATACTACTAAATAACACTATTGAGAAGTCCAAATCAGGTTCAGACGGGCTGGTCCATGAGGGATCGATACTCCGGGGTAGTCAGAAAATGGGTCCAACAAGCCCATACGTGAGAGAATTTCGTAGGAGTGTCGAGGGCAGTCGCAACCAGTTCTTCCATGTCCGCCGTTTTACCCACTCGGGTGAGCCATTCACGTATAGAGGGAGAGCGAGTGGAGCCCCACAGAACCGGAATACAGAGTCTGGCTGCGTTGATCATGTGCATGGCTAATGATTTAAAGTACTGAGCCCTGGGAAGGGAAGAATGATGGAGGAGGAATTGAGCAGGAGAGAGAGCTAAGGGTAAGGTACTTATAGACACTACTAACCTATGGACCTCCTGCCAAAATGGTTGAAGAATCGGGCAAGACCACCAAATGTGAAGAAAGGACCCATCCGGGGTCCCGCATCTCCAGCAGCTGTTGGGGAAGGCGGGGTTAAAATGATGAATTCTTGAGGGAGTTCGGTACCATCTAGAGGCTATTTTGTAGCTGTTTTCTTGTGTCGAGACATTGAGGGAACATTTATGAGAGTATTGGAAGACCAGGTCCCAGTCTGAGTCCGACAGCTCAGCATTAAGATCTCTCTTCCAAGCCCGACATGCGGGGAGGGAGTCGTAAGACCGGCTCTCCACTAGAAGTGGGTAGATCTCCGAGATCAGATGTTTCCGCGGTTCAGCCTTCGCGCATGCAGATTCAAATGAGGTAAGAGAGCGATGCCAGTTATGAGGGGGTTTATGAGAGAGCAGATAATGTCTGATCTGGAAATATACCCAGAAAGGGAATTCGCGAATACCCAGGCTTTCTTGCAATTCTCGGAGTGTTTTCACCTTGCCCTTGTGGAGAAAATGTTTCACTAAGATCTGTTTGTGTGGCCAGCGTTTCATTAAAAAGTCTTTATGCATTCCAGGGGGAAAGTCAGAGTTGAGGCGTATGGGGGTCAGTGGGTTGGGTGTGCCAGAAATGGCTGCAGATCTACAAGGCGAACGGAAAATTTTTAACGTAGGTCCCACCAAAGGATGGGTGAGAAGAACTTGTGGCGTGTGTTTCGGCGAAAGCCAAGGAATCGATGCCAGGGGGAAGGGCGAGCAAGCATTCTCTATAGATATCCAGTCTTTAGAGGCAGTGTGAATGTGCCAATCAACTATCCGGGAAAGATGACACGCCCAATAGTAGCGGTAAAGATCAGGGAATCCTATACCCCCTTTAAGTTTAGAGAGGGTTAATTGGGAGTAGGCAATACGCGGACGTTTGTGGCTCCAAAGGAACAGTGAACACAGTCTTTTGCAAGAAGCAAAGAAAGCAAGAGGTAAGTGAATTGGTAATGTTTGGAAGAGATACAGGAGACGGGGAAGTACATTCATTTTAATGATCGCTGCCCTTCCAAACCACGAGAAACAAGGACGGTGCCATTTATTGAGGTCTTCTTGCATAGAGCGAAGAGCGGGAAGAAAGTTTTTCACGTCATCAAGGTCATCAAGGTTGCTGGTGAGCTGGATACCAAGATAAGTTAGGGAATCCCTTTCCCAGTGAAATGGGAATTGGGCCTCACAAGCAGAGACTAGCTCAGCAGACAAGGTAATGTTAAGGGCGGCAGATTTGGAAAAATTAATTTTAAAATTCGACAAATATCTGAAAAGGGCAAAGTCTTTCAGTAGGTTCGGAAGAGTGATGTGAGGGTCCGCCAGGAACAAAAGAATATCATCCGCATAAGCTGCAAGCTTATATTTCCTGTCTGCCACCGTGATTCCTTTAACATCAGGGTTGAAACGAATTTTCCGCAACAGGGGCTCAAGGGATAGGACAAACAAAAGTGGGAGAGGGGGCATCCCTGACGTGTGCCGTTCCGTAAAGGAAAGGAGTTTGACAGATGGCCGTTCACCCGGACCCGGGCAGTAGGGGCAGAATAGAGGGCCATGATAAAGTTGAGCATCTTCTCACCCAAACCCAGTGCCACCAAAGACGCGTTCAAGTAATCTCAGGCAATCCTGTCAAAGGCCTTTTCTGCATCCAAGGAGAGGAAAAAACCCGGCGTGTTAGACCTGCGAACCCAGTGATGGAGATTAAGGGCCTTGATAGTGTTGTCCCTTGCTTCTCTACCAGGGATAAATCCTGCTTGGTCCAAATCGACCAGGGAGGGAAGCGAGGGAAGAAGACGATTAGCAATGATCTTCGCGAATAGTTTGACGTCCACGTTCAGCAAGGAAATGGGTCTATAATTGGAGACCTGGGTGTTGTCCTTCCCGTCTTTGGGGATAACTGTAATGTGAGCCTCCAACAGGTGGTTAGGCGGCCCTGAAGGTTGAGCGAGAGTGTTAAAAGCAGCAAGAAATGGAGTACCCAGTATATCTAAAAAGGATTTGTAATAGGCTACTGAAAAACCATCAGGGCCCGGGCTCTTCCCCGGTTTCATCTGTTTTACTGCGGATTGCAGTTCAAGTAGGGTGAGATCATTTTCCATAGCGTGCACCAGATCCTCGGAGAGGGCGGGTGAACCGTAGAGATGGAGAAATTCAGAGATCAAGGTAGTTCTAGATTTGTCCGAATGTATGGGGGGACGTTCCGGAGGGAGGTTGTACAAAGATTTATAGTAGCGTTCAAAATGGGCGGCAATATCGGGGTTGGATGTAGCCTCAATGCCATCAGAGCCTCTGATTTTATGAACCGTCATACTAGCCCGTTTCTCCCGAAGAGCTCTTGCTAGAAATTTCCCGCTCTTATTTGCGAACTCGTAATAGAGCTTATGTGTAAGAATGTATCTTTTTCTAACCACTTTACCCAGTTCCGTGAGAAGCTGTGTGCGTGCATGCGTGAGTTCCGAAAGGGTCGACGCAGCCAGAGTCCGTTTGTGTACTCTCTCCAAAGAGCGGATCCTATCTGAGAGGAGCTTCAGACGCTCCTGTTTGGCTTTCTTACGTCTCGTCGCAAGGGCTATGAGGCTACCCCGTATGACACACTTGTGGGCCTCCCATTGTGTGATGGGTGAGGTGTCTGACGAGCTATTCAAGGAAAAATATTCAGCCATATTAAAGCGGAGCTCTTGAACAATAGCGGCATCCGTAAGAAGGGAAGCATCCAAACGCCAGTATTTGGAGCGCGGGTGCGAGATGGGGAACCGTAGCGTCATGGAGATGGGATGATGATCAGAAAGGACCATCGGTTCAATGGTAGCAGCATGGAGGAGAGGGAGATCTGGATGTGACAAAAAAAAGTAGTCTATCCTAGAATACTTATTGTGTGGTGGGGAAAAAAAAGTATAATCTTTAACAGTGGGGTAAAGTGTACGCCAGGTGTCATGTAATTGTAGAAGCTGTAATTGTATATGTATTTGCCTGAGAGCCTTGTAGGGTAGAAAAGAACTTCCCGAGGAGGAGTCTAGCAGAGGGCTTAAAGGGACATTCAGATTGCCTCCAAGTACCAGTAACCCTTCCTGGAAAGCAGCTAGGGCAGAGACGATTGAGCGCATGAAGGAGACCTGTTGAACATTGGGGGCATAGACATTGGCGAATGTGATAGGTCTGTTAGCGAATACTCCCTTTATAAACAGGTATCTACCCTCAGGATCCACCATGGAATCCGTTATATGAAACTGGAGGTGTCTGGCGAACAGTATTGCAACCCCCTTAGATTTAGCCAGGGGGTTGGCGGCGTGGAGGACCGTGGGGAAGTAGAAATTGTAAAACTTTGGGATGGAGACTTGACGAAGATGCGTTTCTTGTAAAAAGACCACATCCGCTTTCTGTTTGTGTAAGTAAGAGAGGAGCATGGAACGCTTTTCGGGTATGTTCAAACCTTTGACATTAAGTGAAAGGAGTTTCAGAGACAGTTGTCCCGTCTGTGAGGCGGAAGAAAGCATGGCTGTTGGAAGGCGGAGCCTGAGTCCGGGGCTTCGGTATGCCGAGGATCCGGGGGATGGGAAAAAGGAGGGGGGAGGGGAAAAAGAAAAAAAAAAAAAAAGGGGAGGGGGGGGTGAAAAAAAAAAGAATATAGATAGTATATGGCTAGAGGAACAGACCCGCTGTTCCACGTGAGAGAAAGAAAACAGGAAGAGGGGAAAGGGTCGGAGAAAAAGAAGAGGAGCAAAAAGAAAGCAGAGAAGCTCAGAAAAAAGGATACGGATAGAAGCCGAAAGAGAAGGGTCAGTGGAAGCTCACCGAGCTCACTGTGTGGGGAACAAGGTCAGCGTGAAACCAGGAAGTGCGCATCCGCCGGCCGGTAGCCCCCTATGAGAAATTATAAAACAAAAGGCAAGAACAAGGGGGCGGGGTTCAAGAGAGGTAAGTGGTGTCAGAAGTCCGCAGGGGTGGGGCATATAAAGGTTTGGGTACCGGTCTTCCGTAGGAGATGAAGTGGTATGTGACATGCAGAGGAAGAAGACCTGGGCAAATTTAGTAGGTGTATCACACGTGAAATGTTGCCGAACGAGGGGTCTAGCTACGCTTAGTATTAAATAAGTGTAAGGCACTTACAGAGTGACCGCATTGGGAAGAGCAGCCTACGCCAAGGTGGGCGCGAGATAGAAAGGGGCACCGCACTGAACGGAGAATTTCGGAAGACCCCTGCACATATTACAGGCAAACCACATCACAAGGCACAAACATAACAAGTCAACAATATCAAAACATGAAGGAGCATGACAAAAACAGATAAAACGTCAATAAGCCCCTGTTCAGCCGTTACTAATGAAGCCCCCTAAGATCAAGGCCCGTCATCATCTCACAAATATATGAGTATCAAGGGGACTAAATAAGACATAGAAAACCCTCCTCCCCCTACCCCCTCACACAAAGATAGTAGCTAGCGTCCCCAGGGAAGCAAAGGGTACAAGCATCACCTCTCTCGGAATGGCGTAGGAGTGGGGAGGAGGAGGAGGAGGGAAGTGAGCATGGGAGTGATCAAAGGCACTCAGGCCCTCAGGTATGCCATTTCGGCCAAGTAAAAGCCGGGTTTAAGAGAATGACATGGTTCCATTCTGAAATGTCTAGCCAGTAGCGGGGAGAGGTGATGCTCGTCCACACAATCAGATTCCACTGACTATACGAACATTTACACTCCCCGAAAAAAGCAGTTATCCGTCCCCGCATATAATAACCACCTCCCCTCAAACCACCCCCCGGTGGAAATTTAGAGACAATAACATATTCACGCAGAAATTATACATTACAAATTGAGCAGGGATCACTTCCAGACGATCGGGAAGGCCAAGCGCTCCAATGTCCACGGAGAGGATGGGGGGGGGCGAACAATTCATCACCGATCAGCCCCAAGCGAGCAGCAGGACGTCCGCAAAGATGTGAGGGCGAAGTTCAGAGCTTGCCAGTAAGATGATGTCGGAGGATGTTCATCGCCCAGGATGCCTCCAGATGGTAATATGAAATAGAAGGCTAGGAGAAGGCACCAATCGATAACCAACTGGAGGCGGAGGACTCGCTGTGGAGTGCGGAGAACCAGGTGACGATTAGTAAGGCAGAGCGCAAAAACTGATCCCCCTTGTATGAGGACGAGACAGCTAGAATGGGGCCAACTCCCAACCCCTTGTAAGGCATGAAGGAACTGTGGAGGCCCACTATTTGCGCATAGGGCAGTGACAGAGTTCCATGAATCACAGGCTGCAATCTTGACGGATAAGTAGTAAAGGTAGTAAAGTAGGAGTCCGACGAGCATTGATCAGAGAGCGCAAGTGCGCAACTGGAACATATGGGGCAGGTGGACGAAAAAAGGTGTGCAGTAACAGTAGAACGTAAATACTCAGCAGGGTATGCATCAAAGTATCAATGTTGAGGGAAGAACAGGGACCATTAGGTTTCACGTCTTGGCCTCCTGTGTGCTGGCGAGGCCGTCGGACTGACGGTAGTCGTGGCGTCCCCCATGAGGGGTCTCGGAGGGGTCAATGGGGCCATCCGCCCTCTACGAGAAGACTGACCGCGCCAATCCATAGCACTATCCTCGGCTACCAAATCCTGGGATAGCGGCAATCTCATGGAGCTGAACCAATCAGGCAGGTCAATCAGCGGGACGTCTATGGAGACACAGAAAGAGGGCAGTTCTTCAGGGGTTCGCAGGTTGTAAGAACGGCCACTAACTTGTACAGAGAGACAGAAGGGGAACCTCCATCTGTACGGAATGTTATGCGATCGGAGCGTATCCAGAAGAGGGCGTAAGGGTGGTGCTAGATAAGTCCTGAAACAGTTGTATTTCTGTCCCCTCATATAAAAGGCGCCCTCTGTCTCTAGCACATCGGAGGACATCTTCTTTGAGCGGGAAACTGACTAGGCAGCAAACGATATCCCTGGGTGGGTCTGCATCTCCCCTCCTGGGGCGGATCGCTCTGTGCACACGTTCGATGTCAATCGGGGTTGCTTGCGGGCGACCAAGGTTATTGAATATGGCCATTGCTGCCTTGGGAATATCGGTATTTTCTACTGATTCTGGGAGACCGCGGATTCTGATGTTGCGCCTGCGGCCACGGTTATCTAAATCCTCAATATGCCTGTGGAGCTCTCTGATAGTTGACGCGTGTATCGTTGACTGATGTTGTAAATCAAGAATTGCGGAACCATTTTGCCTGGATGCGGATTCCACGTGGTCCAATCGTGAACCCATGGCCCTTAAATCATTATGCAGATCCACTAATGCTGCAGTGAGTGTGGCTGTCAGGGTGGCCTTAATGTCAGCAGCCACAGCCTGAAGATCCCTCAGGGACAGAGATTGTGAGGCAGAGGGGACATCATGCTGAGGCACTGTGTCTGGAGCTGCCTGCATGTCAGAGCAGGGAGGGTTAATTGTGTCAGCAGCTGTAGGGAGGGGGGGGATGCAGCAGGAGAAGGAGATGGCTGCGGCCCTTCCCTTTGCTGCTGGGAGCGGAAGAGCTCCTTTATGTGTCTCCCCTGCACACCCTGGCCCCGTGGGGAGCGCGATCGGGCACCGGATGAGGTCCGGTCAGTCTTCCCCATGACGTGACAGCTCCCTCTCACCCCGCTCCGTCGTGCGGCGATATAGAGGGATCCGGCCGGCGGGAGCTCCCTCTCTATGCGGCCATCTTCCAGCCGCGGCAGACCACGCCCCAACCAGAGGTTTTTTATGATATCTGGGATCATAAGATTTTTTCTAAGGTTCACATTTGTGCCGACCTGCATGCCATGCTAGGTGGGCACAGCAACCCATTCAACTGAATGGGCTTTTGTGCCTGTGTTTTGAAAAAGGTCCAGGGACTCTTTTCCTGCATGAAAACTCTGCTGTACTGAAACCACATGGTGCTTTGGCACTATGCATTTCTGCTTGTGAGAGACTACATTGCATTTTTCAGTGCATGGGAGCATCATTAGGAGTTAATGGCGCCACCATGCATTTTTTTTTTAAAGCACTGCATTTTGTGTGTGGTTGCATGTGAGTGTGGGAACACATGGGATTTACACACATGTGCACACCCACACAAATGCGAACCTAGCCTAAGCCCAAGAACATTGTTTGCTTTTGCCTATTTCTGGTGTTCTCCAGTGGATAGATTGAGACATTTCAGTGTTTTGGGTTGTGAATATCTATTCTGCCCTGGCCAATTATGGAAGAGTTCATACCAGTGATGTGGGCTGGGGAAGAGGATAAATATTTGGACAGAGCTTCTAGAAAGGTCCTTGCCTACCAGGCTCTGCCTAACGAGGATGTTTGTTTAGTGGGGACCTGTCAGGTGTTCTATCTGTCCTTACAGAGGTCCAGAGGGTCTTCAGAGCAGTTTCCTATGTTAAATTATGTCCAGGAGATTAGGGGAAGATGCTGTTGAATGGACCTTGTTACTTAGCACTTGAAGGTATCTGAGACTGTCCATCTGGAGTTTGAAGTTCCTATTTGGAGGCTGTTACTGAAGAATCTAGTGCCACCTATTTTGTGTTTGTAACTGGCTGAAACTGAAGCATTAGAGCCATCATCAACATGGTATCACTGAGAGGCTGCTACTAGAGAAATTGGCACCACCAGCCATTTTTGTTGCTGCCATTAAAAAGCCATATACATTTTGCAGTTTTAGTTATCTAGTACTCCTAATCTTCCTAGATATTTGAGACAATACATTTTGCAAAAGAAGATTGGAGGCCTTGAAGACTGTCTGACAGTCAAGTCACTGGTAAGAAAAACAGGAGGATTTTACCCTCTTCTTAAAAAAAAAAGTTTTACATACACTTTAACCACTGCGGCTACAGCACAGTTGTCCAGGTCTAGGAGGGCATCATATGACATCCTCCCAACACGCGCCCTCCCACGCGCCCCTGGGGGCGCGCACCCGGTGATCTCCATGATCGCTGTGTACTACGGACACAGCTGATCACGTGATATGGTAAAAGGCCAATCACAGCGGCCTTTTACCACATGATCAGCTATGTACAATGACACAGCAGATCACAGGTAAATGCAATTGCAGGTTATAGGCTGCACTTTGCTCACGCTGTCACAGCATGAGGAAAGTACTGCCGATAACTGCCAATTGTCAGAGGATGGATCGGCACCGATCATCAGGGCACTGATGATCAGTGTCCTGATGATCAGTGCCCAGCAGTGCCGCCCACAAGTGCCCAGCAGTGCCACCCACCTGTGCCCATCAGTGCCTAGTAGTGCCACCCACCAGTGCCCAGTAGTGCCACCCACCAGTGCCCAGCAGTGCCCCCTATTAATGCTGCCCAGCAGTGCCACCAGTCAGTGCCACCTATCAGTGCCACCTATCAATGCCCATCATTGTTGCATATCAGTGCAGCATTGTCAGTGCCGCCTCATCAGTGCCAGCTCATCAGTGCCGCCCATCAGTGCTGTCTATCCGTGCCCATCAGTGCCGCCTATCGGTGCCCATCGGTGCTGCCTATCAGTGCAGTCTCATCAATGCACATCAGTGAAGGAGAAAAATTACCTGTTTGATACATTTTATAATAGAAACAAAGAAATACTTTTTTTTTTCCTCTTTTTTTGTTTATAGTGCAAAAAAAATAAAACACCCAGCAGTGAGTGCATACCACCTAAAGAAGGCTCTATTTGTGTGAAAAAAATGATACAAATTTCATATGGGTACTGTGTTGCATGATTGCGCAATTGTCATTCAAAGTGTGACAGTGCTGAAAGCTGAAAATTGTCCTGGCAGGAAGGGGGTATAAGTGCCCGGTAGGCAAGTGGTTAAACAAATTAGCATTATCGATATTTAAAATGGTACTAAACTGAAAAGCAAACATTGATTATATTGCAGCTAACCAATTCTTAGATGTGGTGGCCATATTAGGTTTTCTTTTTCAGGCTTTTATTTTCATCTGGTGATCCAACCAGTAATCCTGTTGTTTTTAACATAACAAGCTCTCCTGCAAATGTAGCAGTTAGAGTGTTGAGACAAACCATTTACCACTGATCGGGGTGTGTACAATGAATGCAAAGATGACAATCTGTGCACAACAATCATTACAAGCTTGACTGTGACAATTTGCCAGCCAGCTGTAGAAAGCTGGCTGGTGATGCTGCCTAACGTCACTGGCCAAATATGATATTGACCATATTTAGTCAATTATGTCACCTAGAATGCCTGCTGGTTTATTTACAATTTAAAACAAGCCAGCAGGCAAGGGGATCCTTGGTTATTAGGGTGCTGGTGGCTTTCTATATCTTAGCAACCAAGGATGCTGTGCGACCTCTTAAGTCCTAGCAACAAAAGACACTTGTGGCCATCACAG
This sequence comes from Staurois parvus, assembly GCF_062004578.1. Classification (NCBI taxonomy): domain Eukaryota; kingdom Metazoa; phylum Chordata; class Amphibia; order Anura; family Ranidae; genus Staurois; species Staurois parvus. Next base: position 11,207,159 of record NW_028317809.1, read on the forward strand.
TGGGAATTTGTTATTTATTGGTGGAAGTAATAAGATCACTAAATGAATTCCTGTTGCAGTATGAGTTTCAGGCGGGCGAACTTGGCCATATCTGCCAATTCTTTTTCACACAATCTGCGAACTGCAAGATTTCAGGGTGATCCCTGCATCCCCCCATACTTGAATATAATCCCTAGACACTAAAAGGTCTATTCACTAAGAGCTATATACCACATGAATTTCTGAGTATAACCAGTTGCCGACCGCGCTATAGCGAGTGATGGCTACACGTGGTCATCTAGTTCTGGGAGGGGGTCTATTGACGTCCTCACAGAACTCCATCCCCCCACGCGCATCAGGCGAGCTCTGTGATCGATGTAAAGGGCCAATCACAGCGGCTATTTACCATGTGAGCAGCTGTATCCAATCACAGCTGATTACATTGTAAACAGACTTGCTGGTTGTAGCAAGCGTACACACAGAGATGGATGTGGTTCAACCATTTTGCTCCAACCCTCCATTTTGTTAAGCATTCTCCATGTTGTCCCATCATCCCCCCTCCCTCTCTGTTCATTTACAGTGACATGTGGCCTGAGTGATGAGAAGTGTCACAGGAGGCCAGAGCACAGCAGAGAGCTCCGAGCTATAAAACCCCCAAGGGAGCTGGGGCCTCCCTGTCTAAGAACCTGTGCAATCTGGCACCTCATAAAAGGATAACCCAAGCCTTCCCCTGAGTTCAAAGACATGCCAGAGGAGTAAGAAACTAGATAACACTTTTAAATCCATTTTTCCCCTATGTCTCATATCTTGGAATATGAGAGACTTACATAAAAACCAGGCATATCTTCAGATTGGACACGAGAAGACAAACAGTTTGATATGTCACTCTCCTTGGCTAGTATATATAGGAAAGCAGAAAATTACATCTCTTGAACCATACAAGTCTGTATTTTGTATTTCATATCTAACCATTCCGCAGATGCGTCTGCATATTAATATACCCGCGGGTGGAATGTTACTTGTGCCTAGGAAAAGTTATGAGCCAAATTATAAGCTAGGAGGGATTTTGGTTCTAGCTTGGGTCTCCGCCCAGACAACCCCTCCCCAAATGAGGCATTGGTCCTTAGCTTCAGAGACACCCCCTGCTGGGGAACTACAAAATAGGCTGTCAGGCCTAAGAGTGGAAGTTGAAGAAATCTCCCTTTTAACATTAGAACCAACTTGGGAGACGGTGCCCTTTTGCTCTGAAACTTGATCTGCTTAACCCAAGGCTTTTTGGCAAGTACTTATCTACCTAAACTTCTTTCTGTTTATCTTCTTGCTGTGTTATTGCTCTCTGTATATTTATATATATATTGGTTACATCTTGTTTCTGTAAATATTTTTATTGCACCCTTTTGACCTTTTAGTAATAAATCTTTCTTTCTGAAAGTGTTCAACTGTTTCTAAAGCTCCTTAATGCAACTTATGAATTCCTGCCGCTGAAGAACGCTACTGTGTGTGTTTAACCCTCTGTATAACCTGTCTGCAGTGACAGTGATATCCAAATGGTTAATCCAATCACCCTTGTGTTATTGCTGATATTGCCGCGTTTCCTCTTTCTCTGCACAAAAAAGAGATGGTGGCAGTGTGAAGGGTTAATTGCGTAATTAACCTGACCCAGTAACAATCGCGCTCAGGCTGCGAGTACACAGGTTGTGGACCATTAGCTGGAAAGTCTGTGTGCAGGGTGCAGCTGGGCGTGGCATTGTTACGCACGTGACATCGCGGTTTTAGATTGGCTAGTCCTTCAGTCACGAGTTTGATGAGAAGGTCTGGGGTCTGACGCCGCGATTGTCACACCGGTTATCAGCAGTCACTGCATGAGGAATGAAAAAAATGTATCTAGAGATGAGCGAATTATTCAAAAATTCGATTCGGCTGATTCGCCGAATTTGCGGGAGAAATTAGATTCGATGCGAATTTATTCGCCGCGAATTTAACTTATTAAAAGGGTTTCTAGGCTTCAGCGAGCCTTTATATTAGTGCAGAACACTGTTCCTTTAATTTAAATGCCCTTGGTGTCTACTGGGGAAGAGAAATAATATCAGTCAGTATGACATGCAGATGAGTGCCGTCGATCTTAGAATCACCGCACACTTCACTCATTTGGGCAGTCACGGGGCACGACGAAGAAGAAGAAGAATGAAAAGAAGAATGAAAAGAAGAAGAAGAAGAATGAAAAGAAGAAGAAGAAGAATGAAAAGAAGAATGAAAAGAAGAATGAAAAGAAGAAGAAGAAGAATGAAAAGAAGAAGAAGAATGAAAAGAAGAAGAAGAAGAAGAATGAAAAGAAGAATGAGAAGAAGAATGAAAAGAATGAAAAGAAGAATGAGAAGAATGAAAAGAAGAAGAAGAAGAATGAAAAGAAGAATGAGAAGAAGAATGAAAAGAAGAATGAAAAGAAGAATGAAAAGAAGAATGAGAAGAATGAAAAGAAGAATGAAAAGAAGAAGAATGAAAAAAAGAAGAAGAAGAATGAAAAGAAGAAAGAAAAGAAGAAGAAGAATGAAAAGAAGAAGAAGAAGAATGAAAAGAAGAAGAAGAATGAAAAGAAGAAGAATGAAAAGAAGAATGAGAAGAAGAATGAAAAGAAGAATGAAAAGAAGAATGAGAAGAATGAAAAGAAGAATGAAAAGAAGAAGAAGAAGAATGAAAAGAAGAAGAATGAAAAGAAGAATGAAAAGAAGAAGAAGAAGAATGAAAAGAAGAATGAAAAGAAGAAGAAGAAGAATGAAAAGAAGAAGAAGAAGAATGAAAAGAAGAAGAAGAATGAAAAGAAGAAGAATGAAAAGAAGAAGAAGAAGAATGAAAAGAAGAAGAATGAAAAGAAGAAGAATGAAAAGAAGAATGAGAAGAAGAATGAAAAGAAGAATGAAAAGAAGAATGAGAAGAATGAAAAGAAGAAGAATGAAAAGAAGAAGAAGAATGAAAAGAAGAATGAGAAGAAGAATGAAAAGAAGAATGAAAAGAAGAATGAGAAGAATGAAAAGAAGAAGAAGAAGAATGAAAAGAAGAAGAAAAATGAATGAAAAGAAGAAGAAGAAGAATGAAAAGAAGAATGAAAAGAAGAAGAAGAAGAATGAAAAGAAGAAGAAGAATGAAAAGAAGAATGAAAAGAAGAAGAAGAATGAAAAGAAGAAGAAGAAAAATGAAAAGAAGAAGAATGAAAAGAAGAATGAAAAGAAGAAGAAGAAGAATGAAAAGAAGAAGAAGAAGAAGAATGAAAAGAAGAATGAAAAGAAGAAGACGAATGAAAAGAAGAAGAAAAAGAATGAAAAGAAGAATGAAAAGAAGAAGAAGAATGAAAAGAAGAAGAAGAAGAATGAAAAGAAGAAGAAGAATGAAAAGAAGAACAATGAAAAGAAGAATGAAAAGAAGAAGAAGAATGAAAAGAAGAAGAAGAATGAAAAGAAGAAGAAGAAGAATGAAAAGAAGAATGAAAAGAAGAAGAAGAAGAATGAAAAGAAGAAGAAGAAGAAGAATGAAAAGAAGAATGAAAAGAAGAAGAAGAAGAATGAAAAGAAGAAGAAGAAGAATGAAAAGAAGAATGAAAAGAAGAATGAAAAGAAGAAGAAGAATGAAAAGAAGAAGAAGAATGAAAAGAAGAATGAAAAGAAGAAGAAGAAGAATGAAAAGAAGAAGAAGAATGAAAAGAAGAAGAATTCCAGTACAGAAAAAAGTGTATCTGCAGAGAGCTCCGCTATTTCTGACAGTTCTCTGACAGTTCCTTCACATTTACAGCGGTTGAAACATTGTATCTATTTATTTCCGAATAAAAACATCTGTATCCTAAATGGAAACAAATAGATACAATGTTTCAACTGCTGTAAATGAACTGTCAGAACTGTCAGAAATAGCGGAGCTCTCTGCAGTGACACTTTTGCCGGCTGATCGGGAAAAATTCGATTCGTGCACCCGAAGTTTGCTAAAATTCGGATTCGATGCGAATCAAATTTTTCCTGATATTCGAAACGAATTCCACTTCGCCAGGTTCGATTCGCTCATCTCTACCGATAACCAGCAATTCTGACAGGCACATTTACACTGATAATCAGGGCACTGATCATCAGTGCCCTGATAATTAGTGCAGTCCCATCAGTGTAGCCCATCAATACAGCCTATCAGTGCCGCCCATCAGTTCCTCCTATCAGTGCCGCCCATCAGTGCTACCTATCAGTTTTAAAAATTTTTGCTAATTTTTTTGTTTGTTTATCGAAACATAAAAACCCCTGTGGTGATTAAATACCACCCAAAAGAAAGTTATATCTGTCTCAAAAGAATTGTTATCAATTCATTTATATCTGTCTCAAAAAAAATTGTATTTATGTACAGTGTTGCACGACTGAGTAATTGTCATTCAAAGTTCAACAGCGCTGAAAGCTGAAAATAGAAAATTGGCCAGGGCAGGAATGGGGTGAAAGTGCCCAGTAGGCAAGTGATTAAATAAATGTTTTAACAAATAAGTTAAATATTTATGAATTGCGATATTTACTATTTAAATTTAGTGTTGTTTTTTGCATCTTTTGTTGACATGATAACACTGCACCAAAAGAAGATAGATCTGTAATTCAATGCACACAGAAATATTGTGTGAAACTATAAAAACATCCTAGTTTGCCTTCATTCACAGAACAGTCTCCTACTGGTGAAATGATGCCATTTATTTGCATTGTTGAGCTCAGGGTAGAACATTTCACATTGATACATTTAGAGACGAGCGAATCGAACCTGGCGAAGTGGAATTCGTTTCGAATTTCAGGAAAAATTTGATTCGCATCGAATCCGAATTTTAGCAAACTTCGGGTGCACGAATCGAATTTTTCCCGATCAGCTGGCAAAAGTGTCACTGCAGAGAGCTCCGCTATTTCTGACAGTTCTGACAGTTCATTTACAGCGGTTGAAACATTGTATGTATTTGTTTCCATTTAGGATACAGATGTTTTTATTCGGAAATAAATAGATACAATGTTTCAACCGCTGTAAATGTGAAGGAACTGTCAGAGAACTGTCAGAAATAGCGGAGCTCTCTGCAGATACACTTTTTGCTGTACTGGAATACTTCTTCTTTTCATTCTTCTTCTTCTTTTCATTCTTCTTCTTCTTCTTCTTTTCATTCTTCTTTTCATTCTTCTTCTTTTCATTCCTCTTCTTCTTCTTTTCATTCTTCTTTTCATTCTTCTTCTTCTTCTTTTCATTCTTCTTCTTCTTTTCATTCTTCTTTTCATTCTTCTTCTTCTTCTTTTCATTCTTCTTCTTCTTTTCATTCTTCTTCTTCTTCTTTTCATTCTTCTTTTCATTCTTCTTCTTTTCATTCTTCTTCTTCTTTTCATTCTTCTTTTCATTCTTCTTCTTCTTCTTCTTTTCATTCTTCTTCCTCTTCTTTTCATTCTTCTTCTTTTCATTCTTCTTTTCATTCTTCTTCCTCTTCTTCTTTTCATTCTTCTTCTTCTTCTTTTCATTCTTCTTTTCATTCTTCTTCTTCTTCTTTTCATTCTTCTTCTTCTTCTTTTCATTCTTCTTTTCATTCTTCTTCTTCTTCTTTTCATTCTTCTTCTTCTTCTTTTCATTCTTCTTTTCATTCTTCTTCTTCTTTTCATTCTTCTTCTTCTTCTTTTCATTCTTCTTTTCATTCTTCTTCTTCTTTTCATTCTTCTTCTTCTTCTCATTCTTCTTTTCATTCTTCTTCTCATTCTTCTTTTCATTCTTCTTCTTTTCATTCTTCTTCTTCTTCTTTTCATTCTTCTTTTCATTCTTCTCATTCTTCTTTTCATTCTTCTTTTCATTCTTCTTCTCATTCTTCTTTTCATTCTTCTTCTTCTTCTTTTCATTCTTCTTTTCATTCTTCTTTTTCTTTTCATTCTTCTTCTTCTTCTTGTCATTCTTCTTCTTCTTCTTGTCATTCTTCTTCTTCTTCTTGTCATTCTTCTTTTCATTCTTCTTCTTCTTCTTTTCATTCTTCTTTTCATTCTTCTTCTTCTTTTCATTCTTCTTCTTCTTCTTCTTCTTTTCATTCTTCTTCTTCTTCTTTTCATTCTTCTTTTCATTCTTCTTCTTCTTCTTCTTTTCATTCTTCTTCTTCTTCTTTTCATTCTTCTTTTCATTCTTCTTCTTCTTTTCATTCTTCTTCTTCTTTTCATTCTTCTTTTCATTCTTCTCATTCTTCTTTTAATTCTTCTTTTCATTCTTCTTTTCATTCTTCTTTTCATTCTTCTTCTCATTCTTTTTCTTCTTCTTTTCATTCTTCTTCTTCTTTTCATTCTTCTTCTTCTTCTTCTTTTCATTCTTCTTTTCATTCTTCTTCTTCTTCTTTTCATTCTTCTTCTTCTTCTTTTCATTCTTCTTTTCATTCTTCTTCTTCTTCTTTTCTTCTTCTTCTTCTTCTTCTTCTTCTTTTCATTCTTCTTCTTCTTTTCATTCTTCTTTTCATTCTTCTTCTTATTCTTTTCATTCTTCTTCTTATTCTTTTCATTCTTCTTCTTCTTTTCATTCTTCTTCTTCTTCTTTTCATTCTTCTTCTTCTTCTTTTCATTCTTCTTTTCATTCTTCTTCTTCTTCTTGTCATTCTTCTTCTTCTTCTTGTCATTCTTCTTTTCATTCTTCTTCTTTTCATTCTTCTTCTTATTCTTTTCATTCTTCTTTTCATTCTTCTCCTTCTTCTTTTCATTCTTCTTCTTCTTCTTTTCATTCTTCTTCTTCTTCTTTTCATTCTTCTTCTTCTTCTTTTCATTCTTCTTTTCATTCTTCTTCTTTTCATTCTTCTTCTTCTTTTCATTCTTCTTTTCATTCTTCTTCTTCTTCTTCTTTTCATTCCTCTTCTTCTTCTTTTCATTCTTCTTTTCATTCTTCTCATTCTTCTTTTAATTCTTCTTTTCATTCTTCTTCTCATTCTTCTTTTCATTCTTCTTCTTCTTCTTTTCATTCTTCTTCTTCTTTTCATTCTTCTTCTTCTTTTCATTCTTCTTCTTCTTCTTTTCATTCTTCTTTTCATTCTTCTTCTTCTTTTCATTCTTCTTCTTCTTCTTTTCATTCTTCTTTTCATTCTTCTTCTTCTTCTTTTCATTCTTCTTCTTCTTCTTCTTTTCATTCTTCTTCTTTTCATTCTTCTTCTTCTTCTTCTTCTTCTTCTTCGTCGTGCCCCGTGACTGCCCAAATGAGTGAAGTGTGCGGTGATTCTAAGATCGACGGCACTCATCTGCATGTCATACTGACTGACAGTATTATTTCTCTTCCCCAGCAGACTCCAAGGACATTTAAATTAAAGGTACAGTGTTCTGCACTAATATAAAGGCTCTCTGAAGCCTAGAAACCCTTTAAATAAGTTAAATTCGCAGCGAATAAATTCGCATCGAATCGAATTTCTCCCGCAAATTCGGCGAATCAGCCAAATCGAATTTTTGAATAATTCGCTCATCTCTAGATACATTATATACACTGCTCAAAAAAATTAAAGGAACACTTTGAAAACACATCAGATCTCAATGGGGAAAAATATCATACTGGATACAGTATCTATACTGATATGGACTGGGTAATGTGTTAGGAACGTAAGGATGCACCATTGTTTGATGGAAATGATCAACAAACAGAGGACTGAATTCAAAGACACCCCCAAAATCAAAGTGAAAAAATTATGCAGCAGGCTAGTCCATTTTGCTGAAATTTCATTGCAGCAACTCAAAATGGTACTCAATAGTTTGTATGCCCCCCACATGCTTGTATGCATTCCTGAAAATGTCAGGACATGCTCCTGATGAGATGATGGATGGTGTCCTGGGGTATTTCCTCCCTTATCTGGAGCAGGGCATCACTGAGCTCCTGGACACTCTGAGGTGCAACCTGGTGACGTTGGATGGACTGAATCATGATATCCCGGAGGTGTTCTATTGAATTTAAGTCAGGCGAGAGTGGGGGCCATTAAATGGTATCAACTCCTTCATCCTCCAAGAACTGCCTGCATACTCTCGCCACATGAGGCCAGGCATTGTAGTGCACCAGGAGGAACCCAGGACCCAATGCACCAGTGTAGTGTCAAGGTCCTACCTTTCTTCAGAGCTTGTGCATCTCCATGAGCTGGCATCCATCTTGGTTTTCTGCAAAGCATGGTGGGAACCTTTATGCCTTCAGGCTTCTGCGGCTCCTCCTCAGAAGGGTGTGGTTGAGCACATTTAAACCTCCTGTCTGCAAGTGTGCGCTGCACTTGTGTCCTGTATGTTGCCCTGTTGCAAGCTCTTGTGTTGTTCCCATTGCTCTCCTGGTAACCGACTCGGCTTGGACAAGACTACTCTCTGCGTTAACCCTTTAACTGACCTCCCGTTGCTGAACCCGGCCCGTGACCTGAGTATTCTTTGCCTACCGTCTAGTACTGTCTGCTCCGTTGTTATTGACCCGGCTTGTCTGACTACTCTACTCGTGTTCCCATCTAGCTCCCACCAGCTGTACGCCATTGGCGGCAGTCGTTATCGCAGCTGGGGTCACTCGGGGGCCGCGACCTGGTCTCAGGCTGCGTCAAGTCCATCCCCACCATCAGGGGCCCTGGTGAAGGGTAGCCTGGGGCTTAGACTCCGCGCCCTGAGGGACTCTGGTCTGTGGGTAGTGGCTGTAGTCAGTCGCAGCGTGACCGTACCATAGGCCTGCCTGCCCATTCCAGCGTTCCTGCCCTGACATGTAGGGTCTGACAATGGGTCCAAAGTTTTCATCCCGATACCTAATGGCAGTCAGCATGCCATTGTCTAGCCTGTAGAGGTCTGTGCGTCCCTCCATTGATATGCCTCCCCAGACCATCACTGACCCACCACCAAAACGGTCATGCTCAACAGTGCTACAGGCAGCATCACGTTCTCCACATCTTCTCCAGACCCTTTCATGTCTGTCACATGTGCTCAGGGTGAACCTGCTCTCATCTGTGAAAAACACAGGGCGCCAGAGGTGGACCTGCCAATTCTGGTGTTCAGTGGCAAATGCCAGTCAAGCTCTATGGTGCCAGGCAGTGAGCGCAGGGCTCACTAGATGACATCAGGCCCTCAGGCCACCCTCATGAAATCTATTTCTGATTGTTTGGTCAGAGACATTCACACCAGTGGCCTGCTGGAGGTCATTTTGTAGGGCTCTGGCAGTGCTCATCCTGTTCCTCCTTGCACAAAGGAGCAGATACTGGCCCTGCTGATGGGTCAAGGGCCTTCTATGGCTCTGTCCAGCTTTCCTAGAGTAACTACCTGTCTCCTGGAATCTCCTCCATGCTCTTGAGACTGTGCTGGGAGACACAGGAAACCTTCTGCACATATTGATGTGCCATCCTGGAGGAGTTGGACTGCCTGTACAACCTCTGTAGGGTCCAGGTATTGCCTCATGCTACCAGTCATGACACTGACCCTAGCCAAATGCAAAACTAGTGAAAAACAGTCAGAAAAGATGAGTAGGGAAAAAAATGTCAGTGGCCTCCATCTGTAAAACCATTCCTGTTTTGGGGGTCATCTCATTGTTGCCCATCTAGTACACTTGTTAATGTCATTAACACCAAAGCAGGTGAAACTGATTAACAGCCCCCTCTGCTACTTAACTGACCAGATCAATATCCCAGGAGTTTAATTGACTTGATGCTATACTCTGATTAAAAAGTGTTTCTTTACTGTCTAGTGCAGAGTTCTCCTCATTGTTGTTTTCTGCATTACTAAAATAATGGCTGCCTACATCAGGTGATAAACAACAAATGTGTGTTTTTAGTGAATTGACTTTAATGATTTATCTTTTTTTTTTTGCAGTATTTACCTCACGTTCAATATTTTGCTTGGATGAATTGACTCTTGTGATATTTCCGAAAAATTAGTCACGTGACCTTCATATTGCATGTGTAATCCTTTAGTGAATTGACCCCTTATTCCCATGATATTGCTCATCATTTTTAACTGCCTGTGATATACTATGTACTGTATATTCACAGGTTTAGCAAAAATATACTTTTCATCCATTTTGCCTCCTTATCTTCTCCAGTCTCTGCATTTTTCCAACTTTTCTGGCTATTTGTTGTATTAGAAGTGGGGTTTGGTTCTGGGAGTTTAGTGCAACAGAAACACATGGGTATCATCATTTCATATATATATCAAGCTTCACACTGTGTGAATCAAGCTTCACACTGTTCCCAACCACCAGACCTGTTTTCGTGTAGTAAACACCATCCCAAGCTTACGACCAGGACTGTCTTGTGCCAACAGTTAAGCCATAGTGGCAGCAAAATAATGGTTTGGGCAGCCATATCTTGATATTCTGCAGGCCCCATCAATACCTTGAAAGGTAGAGTCACTGCCAGTGACTATGTACAAAGTTTGGCTGACTATGTGCACCCCATGGTGTAGACATTGTTTCCTGAAGACACTGCCATTTACCAATACAATAATCAAACAATCACACAGCTGGTGTTCTTAAATCATGGACTGACTTGCATGCAGATGAAGTCTCTCATCTTCCCTTGGTGCCACAGTCACCAGACTGCAATATCATAGAGCCACTATGGTCAGTTTTGGAGAATAAGGTTCAGGCTTGTTTTCTGCCTACAGCATCTCTGCAAGAACTAGAACAATTTTTGCATGAAGAGTGGTGTCAGGTTCCATTATCCACCATCCAAAACCTATAATTGTCAAGTCCAAAGAGAATTCAGACCGTCTTGGATGCCAAAGGTGGTCCAACACCATATTTGGTAATTAATTCTTTCAATTTTGTCCAACCCCTGTATTTATATATTTTTTTGTTTTGTTTTGTTACTATTGCAATTCATAATGGACACATGTTTTTTCACAGCATAGTAATATTGTATAATATTAAAATCTTTTTGACCCGAATCAATGCAACTTCATGGCAAATTGGAGCTCCCCTGTAAATGATACCAAGATACAGTAGATGATTTATGATATCTTTTTTTTGGGGGGGGTTGTTTTTTTGGGTATACCCCAAAGCTTGTCATGAAGTTGATAAAATCTGATTTAATGGTGCACATCATAAAAAATTGAAATGTTACTTTGTCCAAAATTAAAAGAAGAACCTCAAGTAGTGATAGTGTTTAAACATCTCAAGTACTAATGTATGAATAGAAATATGCATCTTTATCTTTGCCTGTTTACTACAAACCATTTAGGAAAGTTATTTTGTGTTAACATTTGTTATCCTTTAAGCAACTAGTGTGACAGATGTAGCTTTAGGTTTGATAAAAAAAAAACCTGAGAGAAAGAATGTACAGTTGGCTGGCCTGCACATAACTGCTAAATTCAGGGAAAGGGTGAGAACAACAACAATAGTTTTGACCCCTAGGGATGTAAAATTTTCTCATTATGGCAAGTGGGAAATGTCTGAGTTTGCTGTGAGAAAGATTTGGCGTGAAAAGACCAGACCACCACACATGAGGATGCTTCAAGTGCACTGCCTGAGGTTTATAAGAAAGGTCTGATTACATGTCAAATAAAGAGCAATGCTGAGCATATGTTTGCTGTTTGATATGGGAACCAGAGCCGAAAAATAAGTTTCTATCTGTCTGGTTCTTAAATGTGTAATTGAAGCAAGTTGTCCACCCTATTTTATAGAACTATAGGCAAAACTTTTTTTTCATTTTGGATAGAGTAAAGTAGGATTATAAACCTGTCAGTTTATTTTTTTCCATCTGTGTCCCATTGGGGAGATTTACCTTCACTTCCTGCCCTATAGCCAATTAGGAAGTAAGAGATAATCCCTGTAAATTAAGGGAATCCCTTGGGGATCCCCAGGTCACCAGAACTAGTATCCCTATTGGAAAATTATTATTATGCAGGATTTAGATAGCGCCGACAATTTGGCCAGCGCTTTACAACATGAGGGCAGACAGTACAATTACAATACAATTTTATACAACAGAAAACAGAGAGCCCTGCTCGTAAGAGCTTACTATTTAAAAGGGAGGGTCAATTGATACAAAAGATAATAACTGTGGGGGATGAGCTGATGGAAAAAATATTAGGTGGGGGCAGGAAAGGCTTTTCTGAAGAGATGGGTTTTCAGGAAGACAGGGTAGGAGACAGCAGCAGATTGGGGTAGGGAATTCCATAGGATAGGAGAGACACGGGAAGCCCTGGAGGCAAGCATGGGATGAAGTGACAAGGGAGCTAGAGAGCAGGAGGTCTTGGGAGGAACAAAGAAAATTATGTGGCTGGTATTTTAAAAACTAGGTTAGTGATGTACAGTAGCTGGGAGCTGAATTGTGGATGGCTTTGTAAGTTGTTAGTATTTTGAACTGAATTCATTAAGAGAGCAGAAGCCAGTGGAGGGATTGGCAGACAGACGTATCATATGTTAAATGGTTGGTAAGATGGATGGGTCTGGCAGCAGTATTCATGATGGACTGAAGAGGGGATTGCCTATTTAAAGGTAAGCTAATGAGGAGGGAGTTGCAGAAGTCAAGGTGAGAGATGAACAGGGGGTGAAGTAGAAGCTTTGCGGTGTCATTTATTAGGAAGGGGCATATTTTGGAAATGTTGAGTAGGCAATAAACTTTGGACAGTGATTGGATGTGGGGCGAAAGGAAAGTTCAGAGTCCAGGTTAACAACTAGCACCTTGGCATGCGGGGACAGTTTGACAGTTGTGCCTTCAATCTTGAAAGAGAAGTCGGGGAAGAGGCACGTGAGGGAGGAAATATTATGCAGTCAGTTTTGGATAGCGTGAGTTTAAGGAAGTGGTGTGACATCCAGGCTGATATGTCTGTTAGTAGATTAGTGATGCGTGTGCAGACTGATAGAGTGAGCTGTGGGGTAGAGAGATAGATTTGGATGTCGTCAGTGTAGAAATGGTAATGGAAACCATGGGA